>NW_026556260.1:0-38965 GCF_029017545.1 Prosopis cineraria | reverse complement strand
TGACAGGCAAAAACATAACCATGATATGATGAAAGCCAAAAAATGGACCATGGAGCTAATATAAAAAATCCATGAACTCATATAATTATATGGAGAAAGTTCTTTTCTAGTTTCATGTCCACCATGAAGAACTCAAATCAACATTTGAAGCTATCAAGTAAATGAGTTAAAACTAGAAAGAGGAGGTGAATGTGAACCACGCCTATTAGAGACGATCAAGCAATCTTTAAACCGTGTCTTGTATATGAATTTTCATCTTTATAAAAGCAAGAGACAATAATATTTAATCATTATATATATACCGTTAATACTCTGTTTACTCTGTTTTCCAAGATAGAAAACAGAGATGAACCTGAGAAGACTAATCACCCCTTAATGATGGGGCTCATGCTTACAACTCTAACAACAACCCCATAATTCTTACTCTGAGCCATGGTGATGGAGAGAGAAAGACAATACAAGCAAGACACACCACTTGGTGGATGCCACTTTCAAAGAAACCAACCAAGAATGGGACACTTGTTGGGATGCTACATTCATAGAAGAACAAAACCACTTCTCTGTCATCATGCATCTTGCATGCTTCAAACCCAAAAGCTGCTCCTCATCCATACATAGTATTATTCTTTTCTTATTACATTCTCTCATTCTTTAACCCACCCCCTCCTTCAACACACGCTATATATCTATGTTATTATATATATATTTGCCAAAGATGTGTGTATGATGAGAAATTTGTTCACTTGTTATCAAACTGGCGCTCATCAAAATCATCAAAACCAACTACATAAATGGAATTCAACACTTTGTTCTCCCAACTTTGAAACAACACTCTCTACCAGTTTCACATAGCAACTTTGAACAACATCTTCGGAGAGCAACTTTAAATAGAAACTTCCTCTCGAGTTTCTTGTTCAATAGGATCCCATGACAAGAGAAAAAATGAACTTTTTGGTGAGTTCACCCACTCTGATAAGTGGACATCATACCACTGCTTTCCTTGGTTGGAATGCGTTGAGTCACAAACACATTTGGCTTTTAATGCTCGTGCTCTTTGTCTTTTCCCCACGTCATTAAATTTTCACGGCGCTATCATCTCGTTCGTCCTCCTCAGTTTTTCAACCCATAAGGATCAATCAACGCTATTAACGGGGTGAACTTGAAGGAGCAATAAAAAAGAAAAAAAAAAAAAAAACCTTTAGGGACCTACTTAAAAACTAAGAGAAACCATAAGGATTGGAAAATTAATTTCCCATTACATATTAAGATTTTTGGGTTTCGTGGGAACGTGCAATAAATTTGAAAAGCTCAATAGAACGAATGGACTTCTGAGCGTAGAGCCTCAGTTCGCCAGTTTAGTAATCATACAAGGCCCATTATGATTATGAAGGATAAATTTAGGCTGTCTTCATTATTATACCAAAAAACTAAAAAAACGCAATGCACTTGACATTGACACAGGATCTCTTACGTTTTTAATATAAAATATTTTTTAAAGAATTAAATGTTAAAAAATATAATATATTTTTAGTATTTTAAAGTATAATTATTATAATTTTTTTAAAGTGTTCATAATATAAAAATCACTTTATTTTATTTTAACATAAAATACCTTATTAAATAGAGATAAATGTAAATGATAGAGTTAGTTTGAAAATAATTAGGCACTTTATTAGATGACAAGATTTAATTAAAAATATTTTATATTTTTAAATAAATGGAGTATATAAATAAGTTTTTGAGAAATATTATTCAAAGACCTGTTCGTGGTGCGTGCAAAAGATGGAAAGTCTCAAATGTTAATTAAGAATTCTCAAGTTCCCTTATCTCAATTTTTTTAATGTGAAGATGCAAGGATGATTGAAAAAATATAATTTGATTATTGAAACTAAGTTGCAAGTACTATAAAGATTACAATAGAATTGAAAAATGACTATAATTAAGTACGGAATACAAAGTAAATTTTGAATAAGAGAATGGAAGTTTTATCTATTGTGAGCGTTTTTTTTTTTTTACTATTTTTTCCCAAGTTCCCTCATTCACTATGCATGGCATGTTTCTTGTGTTTTAGGGGCATGCCAAGGTAATGGCCTCACATTTAAATAACAATCCTCCATACTTAATCGTTCCAAGTTTTAAGGATTACTTTTCCAATTCTACATGTGCTTATTTTGGAAGCTCACCTTGAAGTAAACCAAGCCTTGTCTTAAATCATGGTTCATTGCTCCTAACGGTTCCTCTTTTGTTTCTTTGAGTTTTCGTCAATTGACACTTCATTTTAAGCTTAAACAGAACCCATATGAGCAATTTAATATCAAACAATAATCAAAAAATTTTGAAATATCACTACAAGACTAGGGAATTAATTTGAAAATAATTCTGGATAGAAAAACCTATTATAAGTCTATTTTTCTTTTTAAAAAATTGTTAAATAATGTATGTTTCTGATAAATAAAAATGTGTATTTGTTAATTAATGAATAGCTATTTGTTGAAATATAATCTATACTTATGCCTTTCTATAATCAAGTTCTTCCAATTTTTAACATTATTAATTAGCAAATGGCTTCTTGTTAAATATGAATGAATATTTTTTAATTAATTAATGATTATTTATTGAAATATGATTAATATTTATCTCTTTCTACAACCAAGTTCTTTCACATTATTGAACTTGCCGATAAGCGAATAATTTATTATTAAATACTAATGGATGCTTGTTAATGTATGAATAGGTACTTGTCAACTAAAAAAGAAAGGTAGGGGCATTATATTATTTTCTTATCTAAAATTATTTTCAAATCATTCCCCTAGTCCTATAGTGATACTTTAAAATCTTTTAATCCTTGGTTGATATTAATACTCTTAGTGGTCCTTGAATGATATTTTTTTTTAAATTTTGATGAATTGGATTATGAAGGCTCGCTAAGGACATGATATATCTTTAGATTTAAATAAACTTAAAGAGATTCTTACATATGACCTATCAATAAGATCCCCATAATGACAACAAGATTTAATATCATGACCTTATAAGTTATGAATCAATTCCCAACAAGATTTAAGGTTGAAGAGGAAAAGTGAAGGGAAAAGGTAGAAGACAAGCTATGTCCTTATCACTCCATGGGCGGGGAGCACCGAGTGAGAGAGGGAGAGAAATGAGGAGAAAAGAATTTGAAAAATTACAATTAAAATATATAATAAAATACAAAGACATTTCTTCTATTTTGTTAAAAATTACAAAGACTTCTTATTTTTTTTCAAAACTTACATTTTAGTTTAATTTTTAACACTGTTAAAGATTTTAAAATAATTAATTTTTTATTTATAATTATGTTGAAAATTTTAAAATTATTAACATATCCTTATAATCTAATTGTACACACACTCTCTCTCTCCAATTTAAGGAGTTTTAAATAATCAAGTATAATAGTATTTAATAAATAATTCTCTAGACACTAAACTTTGGACTTGTCTTACAGGGCTAATTAACGACCCTGGGACTGGGGTCTTCAGAAGGTTTGTCTATGAAGTGACTCTGCAGAGGCCATTAATCTGATCAAGGAAGTGAGCAATGATATTCATGATAATTGAAACTTAATCCTTCAATGCCACAGTCTACTGTCTTGTGCTTGGATTATCATGCTTGGCCATAGCCTATATTCCAAGAAAAGAAAATATGAAAGCTGAGCACTTCCTCTTGGCCTTCACTTTCAGCCTGTCAAGGGGCTTAGGTTTCTTTCATCTTGCTTTTTAGAGTAGTTGTCCTTTATTTTCTTCATCAATAAAAAAAAAAAATAATAATAATAAAATGTTGTATTAAAATTATAAAATTTAAATAAAATTAACATAAATTTTAATAACTAATTTACATTTTATTATATTAAATCTATATTTCATTATTTTTATATGTGTTTGAAATTCTATTTTAAAAAATTAGTTATGTATTAATTTTTTTAAAAATACTAAATAAATAATTTTGAATAAATAAAAAAGTTTAAAATTATATCCGTTATTTTTGTTTGGGTAACTTGAACGATTTTTAATTAATATATATATTTAAATAAGAGTATTTTGATTCAATACATGTCATTAACTGTCAACCACCGATTTAGTGGATGAAAATGAAATCTTAAAATAGAACAAATATTTGTATTTTATAACTATTGATTATAGAAAATGTTATATATGTTTTAAAAATAAAAAGAATATATATGTAATCAAAATAAAATAAAGAAGAGATCATTATATTTACTCTAAAATATAAAAGATATGATTTTTTTTTATCTTAACCGTATAGGAAATGGAGTTTTGTGCTACAAAAGGAAGTTTTTAAAAAAGCCTTCATACTCCTACTCTGTTACTTCCTTCCATATAAGCCTAATAACCTTCATTATATTCTAGCTTTCTTGGTCAAGATTTTATCCATAGGGGAAAAATGTGACATAATTTAATTTTCTTGAAAGAAAGTTACTTTAATTTAATACTATAATCTTCTTCACCACAAAAATGTAGTTTTGTTGGGTTCATTTGGTAATTCCCATTCTTAGAAAAGCTCTTCGGCCTGAAGTGACATTTAATATTATTTCTGAGGTCACAATTGCCACAATACAAACAAACTCTAGTACCCCAGAAGTTGGATTCTTTGAATTTCAATAACCATGGAAATCATGTTGCGTTGAACATTTGAATCCAAACAAAGTTCATGCAGTTTTTGACTTTTGTTCCCCTACCACGGAATGCCAAAGTCTAAACTATATATTATTGAAGTTAATAAAATTTTTAATTTTAAGTTTATTTCACTTATTAATTGATTTTTAAAATTTAATATTTATTAATAAAATAAGTTACAAAACAATACAAAGTTAGTCATTTTGGTTTGAAGGGGAAATAATATAATGAGAATTAATTGTATATGTTTATAAAACTTTAGTGACTAAAAATTAAATTTTTGAAACCAAATCAATAGCTAAAGCAAATTTGAAGAGTCAAAAATTTTATTATCCCTAACATATAATATTTCTAAAATGATAAAAGATTATCTCTAGTATACTAAAAAGTCAAAAATCTCTATCAATCATTTATGATTATATATGATATCAACCACCAATGTCAATCTGGATGTTGAAAATTTTTCCCATAATCAACGGATATGAACCTAACAAACTTCTATCTGTTAACTCTATCCTTTTGTCTTTAATTAAATTGCTGCATGTTCGTACCCATAGTTTAAATCTCTCAGATGTTTTGGCCAAAAACAATATCCAATATATTGTTGATAGGCTGTATCTAAAAATTCTAGGGGTTAGACAAAATTGATCCTTGTATAATTTTTCTGACATTTTGAGTTGGCAAAATAATCTACCTTTTATAATCAATTAATTCCGAAAATTTATCTTGATGTCATATAGTAGAAATGAATAAATTTTAAAGTCATACTTGAAATTAATTTCTATAGCTATTTCCGTGAATTAATCCAAAGTAGATACAAAGCCTTTTAACTTTTCAAATAAAGCAGTAAGATCTCTTAGATGATTTCTAGCAATAATGTTAACTTCTATATGCATATCTTTAGACCATAGAATCTTATCAACAAGCTTAAGTACGAATATTTATTGAATTTTTTTTTTGTGCTTTAAACTTAAATTACCAAGAAGAACTCTTCATATTGTTTAGTTATTGGTGAGTGTAAAATATCATTACTATGTGGTTGATTTAGATAATGAGCTATTCAATATTGGTTCTATCATTTGAACTTTGAAGGTGAGATTGAAAGAAACTGTAATTTACTATGACCCTATAACTTGACTTCATAGCTGCGTCTAACCAAGTTGAATAAACCCATTGCCATGATAAACTCGAAAGCTTGTGTATTACGAAGAATTAACCGAGATAAACAAGTTTTCAAATTCATTAATCTTAACTGCATCATAAACATGAGATTGAAAAGAAACATAACCCACAATGAACATAAACTAGGATTTATAAATTCCCTTGTAGTTATCAGTGCCTTCATCACTTGACCTGACAAATCTGCTCCAAAAGGGATGATCCTCCCACACTTTGGACATTTCTTCAATCGGAATTCCCTTCGTCTCCGGTACCAACTTGTACACGAAAATCGTCATGATCATGACAAAACAACCGAAGAAGATGAACAGCCCGAATTTCAGGTGACACAACATTAATGTGAATAATTGAGCAATGAGGAAGGTGCTGATCATGTTCACAGCAACGGTAATACTCTGAGCAGCAGGTCTAACTTCAAGAGCAAACACTTCACTGGGCACCAACCATCCTAGAGGACCCCAAGACCAGGCAAAACCAGCCACATAAACACATATCACAGTGACAACCACATATGAATACCACTTAGGCAACACCCCAGGATTCCCAGTTGTGCCAAATTCTATACCAATAGCAATTGCCATGATAATCTGTCACCAAAACACAGATGGTATGCTTATCAGGAACTAACTGAAATAACCAGTAAGATATGAAGTAACGTTAATAGTTTTGTTTACCTGACAAACTAACATTTGAAAACCACCTTCAAGAAAGAGAGTGCGTCTTCCAAATTTATCTACAACAAGAATTGAAATCAATGTTGAGACAGGTTTAACACTGCCAATGATGACAGCAGACATGAGTGAAGCAGTGCTTCCAAAGCCAATTGATCTGAACAAGATAGGAGCATAGAATGTGATCACGTTCAGGCCAGTGAATTGCTGGAAGAAGGGAATCAAAACTGCTAGAACAAGCTGAGGCCTGTACTTCCTCTTCCTCAAGGTTGCCCAAGGGTGTTTAACTTGTTTAGAGGTCTCACTAGCAGCAACTATATCATTAAACTCTGCATCAATGTTGGGTCTACCACGGATTCTTATAAGCTCCTGTTTGGCTTCTTCGAAGCAGCCACGTTCAACAAGAGAATTTGGTGAATCAGGGAGGAAAACAGACCCAAAAACGAAAATCAAAGCAGGGACTGCACCAAGCCCCAAGCTTAAACGCCATCCTTGACCATTCAATATTTTGGCAAAGTAGTAGTTCACAAGGTTGGCACCAAAGATGCCTATGGTGATAGATAATTGGAAACACATGTTTAAAGCTCCTCGGTACTTGTAAGGAGCCATCTCAGAGACGTAGATGGGCACAGACTGAAAAACAAAAAACAAAAAAACAAAAAACAAAACCAGAATGTAAAGAATCGAATAAAAAAATAATTGTAGAAGAGGACTCAGAGCAGAAGCTAAGCCAGATTAGTTACCTGATTGGCACATCCAATACCAAAACCAAGCAACATCCTACCAACGATAAGCATCCAAATGTGGATGGCCAATCCGTTGAGCAATGCACCTGAGACGAAGAAGAAACCACCAATCATCATAGTGACACGCCTTCCAAACTTTCGTGTGATCGTGGATGCCGCAAGACCGGAAATCAGAGCAGTTAGATACAGAGAAGATGTGAACAGTGTCAGGATCTGACTGTTAAATTTGCAGTATTGATCCGACGAAGGTTTCATGTTAGCCTCTCGTGCGTATACAGATGGAAAGAATTTCTCGAGAAAAGAATCCATAGACGTAACTCCACCTACAAGAAAGACAAAACAAAAAACAAAAGGTCCCCCCATCAGAAATCTCATCCCTCCGGCGACACCCCAAAAATTAATGGTGCTTGTTCATTGAGGCATTTCATCAAACAGAGGACGCATTAAACATAAGAGTTTCATTTCAATAAGTCGATAAACAAAAGGAACAAGCAACATCCAAGTGAAGTGAGTAAAATTGAAGTAGAAAATATTTTTTTTAGATATAAAGTAGAAAATAGTTAAAAAGGGATTGGATCATTTACCAGAAACACCATGATCATAACCGAAGATTAAACCACCTGTGGCAGCAAGGATACAAGTGAGGACCACCCTTGGGGTGAGCTCGCCTGGATATTTCATTGTAGGGTCTATAGCTTCTTCGCCTTTCATCTTCATGACGGAGTAACAGAGTGATACAACTCAAAATTCTTCTCCTTTTTTCAGTGGATACAGAGACATATACAAAAAAAGTGAAAATCCTAACGGAGAAGAAAAGGAGAAATTTTTAGAGGAACGTGGTGATGGAAGGAAGAACACAAAAATAGAAGGAAGTATTAGGGATGAGAATGGCACATCAACATTTTTTTTTTTTTGAGCAAAAGAATGGCACATCAACGTTACTTTCAGTTTCAAACTTTATTTAAAAATAGAGAAAAGTTCGTTTTCTTAAATTAGGGATTTCGTATTTTTAGTATCAATTCAGCTCTCTTTCCAACTTGGTCAAACTGCAAAACCTGCTTTCGTAACCCAGTAACCAGATCGGAGTACTGTTGGAATTTTTCGTTATCATTGATTTTTTTTTTAAAAAAGGCATTTTAATCACGATTACAAATGGTATAAAACTCAATATATATTAATATTATATAGCTAGCTAATAATAATTTAATTCTTTATATCTGGCCAAAAGATTAATTTTGTTCTTTGCAACCCAAATCTCAATATCAATGATTCAAAGTGAGATCAATATGAATATATATACTATATTTTTATTTTAATTTTTCAAAGAACAAGAACTCTAGTGATGTAATCTACAATTTTTATTCTCTGTTTATCTATTTATAAAGAAAGATAAGTAGATTTTTTTTTTTTTGGTGTGCGATGCACAGAAAACTTTAAATTCGATATATATATAACAGAGAGATCATAACTTAGAAGATTTGATCATATCCGTTTTAATTTCGACCTGAGATTTGATCTTGTACCTTGAACATAGAGATACATACTGACTTGGAATTAATATTATATGTAAGTTTAGTTTTTTCGTTATTTTTTCAATCCCAGAAAAGAATTTGGAAGTTTTGATATATTGTTACCATGTAACTCCCAGTCCCTGATAATAATTTGTAATTAACCAACAGTTTAGGTTACGTGCTTTAAATATCAAGGGTAGAATTAGGTGAATTGCCGTAGTTGGTCAATTATAATAATTTTTAGCAATCACTGAAAGGAGAGGGGTTTGGAAATTTGATACTACCTTTTCTTTTTTTTTTCTTTTCTTTTCTTTATTTATTTTGCCAACTTGATGGTACCTTTTCTGTGATGAAAAAGTACAATGCTTTGTGGTGTTTGGGTTAAAATTAAAATATCATTTACAATGATTATGGCTAAAAATATGTTGAATAACTAGAGTCAGGTCGAGACAATCTAATAACAAGGTCAATTTAAATCATAAAAGAATAACTTAACTAAGTCAATTTGAATTTATGGATCCCTCAAGACTCCAAGTCTTTATCTAGGTAGGCCATTGCCTCACAATAGATTATGTTCTCAACAAGCCCCAAATCTCAAGAGATCATAGCCATCATCATCCATGAATATTTTTGGGACACGAGTTGAAAATCGAACTATAGTTTAGACATGTTGCAAAGAGGAAGATCCTGCCATGAATCTCACAGGTCATGCCTATTGAATCTCAATATTTCACGAATGAGTTTTAAATTTTGTGGGAGCAACCGTTTTAGCTAAACCATTATAAAAGGAAGAGAGGATCATAGAGAAAAAGAGAATTGAACAACAATAATCACTCAAATCCATTATACTTGTAGCTCTTAATTTTTAAATAATTTTAAGTTTTGATTTTAGCTTTGTAATCTGCCTTTTCTATTAATCAAATACTTATTATTTCAATTCTTTTATATATTTTACATTCGTATAAACTGTGAAAATGGAGCCCGGGAACCTTTTGTTATCGTTTTAGACTCAACATTTCTAACACGTTTGGTTTTTTTTTTTTA
Organism: Prosopis cineraria; assembly: GCF_029017545.1. Classification (NCBI taxonomy): domain Eukaryota; kingdom Viridiplantae; phylum Streptophyta; class Magnoliopsida; order Fabales; family Fabaceae; genus Prosopis; species Prosopis cineraria. Next base: position 29,144 of record NW_026556260.1, on the reverse strand, counting down.
CGCCAAAGAGGGGGAATGTATTGTTTATACATTTATGGGATAATACAATTTCTAGTTCCTTATATTTGTTTCAATTATTAATTTAGTCTTTTAAATTTAGTTTTTATTGATTTAATTCCTTAATTTATTTTCATTATTAATTTGGTCCTTGGTCCTTATTCTTTAAAAATGAAGTAATGCTATTAAAATCTGCTAACATCAATAACAAAATATTAATAACAGTAATCTATATTAATGAAAATAAATATAATTATTTAGTAGAGAAACAAACTCTGAATTTTTAAAAAATAAAAGAATAAAATATAGTACAATGGATTATATTAATAAAAATTAAATTGATTTCAAGGTTAATTTATTTTTATTTAACTATACATACATGCCAAATCATTAATATGCTTTACACATTGAAATATTTTAAAAGTTAATTTGTGTTTTAAACATTAAAGGATTCACATTGATAATTTAAGAAAATATAAAGGACTAATTGACAAGAAATGAATTTGAAGGACGGAATTGATAATTGAGACAAATTAACTTGAGAGACTAAATATTTCACTATACCTAAATTTATTTTCAAGTATATTTTTAAGTAAAATAAAACAAGTTAGAGTTGTCATAATATATATATATATATATATATATTTCAATCCTATAATTTTAACTTACTTGTAATTCATTGTGAATTAATCAGGGTTTTAAAAATCGGACCGAATCGGCCGGTTCAACTGGTTGAATTGGGAACCGGCTCCTGATCCGGTTCGGTTGACCCCTAAAAATTGGTCAACAACTGGTTAAACCGGTCAAAAATCAGTAAAACCGGATAAAAACCGGACCGATTCTCATGCAAAACTCAAAAAAATTTTAAAAAAATAAAAAATAAATAAATTAAAATTAAAATTAAATTACATCTTTCTTGATATTTAAATGAAAAGCTTCAGTTATAATTATTATTAATTATGTATTTATTAATAAAAAATTATATTATCAAGCATCTATAATATATTTTTGAAAAAAATGCATATTTAAATGTATTTTTTATTTAATTATGATACATAAATTAAAAATATACTAATTTAATATCAACCGGTTTAACCCCGATTCGACTACGGTTTGACTAATGAACCGTGAATCAGTGCCTTGTCTGGTTCAATGATCGATTCAGTTTTTAAAACTTAGGAATTAATCTTTTTTATAGTTTTGATTTTGTTGAAATACTGTCTTTGAGCTTTAATCAAGTGTAGCTAAACCGCTATAATTTTAAGGATTTAAGACTTTAGTCCTTAAATTTAAAAAATTAGTTTTTATAAATTTATTCCTTAAAACATAGAGACTAATATTTTAAGTCGTTAAAATTATAATGAATAAGTTTGTATAATTGAATCAAAATTTAGAAATTAAATTTTAACTAAGTAAAAACTCAATGATCTTATGATTAATTTTCCCAAATAAATAACTGCACAGTAGGAGAGATGGAAATTTAAAATGAAAAAGAATAAAAGTTGGAGTGGAATATACCAATTTACAATATTTCCAATACATGCGATAGTTAAAAGTTTGGAAGAATTACATACAAATCCTACAAACTACATTTAAACATTATAAAATTTATTAATAATTTAACAAGTTATTATTTTTCTTTGCCCAATTGTTAATAAACCTTATCATATTTAATTGTATTGTATGAAATTGCAAAATAATTTTCCCTATAAATTTCATCTCAGCCATAAGCAATGGAGGCATTGAATTATTGAAATTCACATACTTGTTTAGGGGCAAAACACTATTAATGCTGATAAATAAATACAAAGGAAAGGAGAGGAAATTAAACAAGCATGCCAAGTGTATCTCTGAAATACTCAAGGCCACTATTAATAATAACAATCCTGCATAACAAGAGTTCAGATTAATTTAGACGGGATAATAATGCCCCACATTTTCCAGAATAGCGAGCGATAAAATTAAAAAAAAAGAAAAGAAACAAGCATAACGATAATGACTTTAGGTCAGATTATTGAAAGTAGATTAGCATATGTATTCCTGCAACCAAGGGCCGGATCCCCAGAATTTCAATCCATAAAACTGAAACTTCCGCTTTTTACACTAAATATATCAATTTTTGAAAACGAGGAATTAAAGAATCCGAGGATTTTCAGAATGATGTTAGGAAACATACAAAGACTGTGATATCATGAATTTAAACCCTTCTACTATAATAAAAAGATTAAGGTTTTCTAAAGTAAATTAGAAAGACGAACCTGGAAAAGGTTGATCAAGTGGCTTGTCTCATATGTATATATTCCTTCAGTATTATCATACAATTTTAATGAATTGCACCTTTAATAATGATTTTTAAAATTACACTCTTTCCATATTTAATATTATTTAACAGGATATCTCAATTAGAAAACCTCATTAATTACCTTCCTATTTAAGGATATTTTTGAAAAACATTATTAGGTGCACTTTGAAAAACTTAAAATGCTTTATATTTTTAAGGAATAATAAAACTTGTAATTTCTTAAATTTGTTTCAATTATCGATTTAAAATTTTAAATTTAATTTTTATTAATTTGATCTCTTATATTTTTTTTAAATTATCATGTGAATTCTTTATGTTTTACATTGACTATCAAAATAATTTAATATGTAAAATATATTAATAACTTGACATGTATATACAACTAAATGAGAATAAATTAACTGTCAAATTAGGTTAATTTTTATTAATATAATCCCTTACATTGTCTTTTGTTATCTTGTTTTTAAAATTTCAAAATTTATTTTTTCTACATAAATAATTATATACTTCTTTTCATTATTTTACATGGCTGCCATCAATTCCTTGTAAACCATGTTATAAAATTTCAATAGTACAACCTCTTTTTTAAATAATAAGGATAGAATCAATAATTTAAATAAATTGAAGGGACTTATAAATTGATGAAAATTAATTTGAGGAATCAAATCAATAAGTGAAAAAAACTTGAGAGACTAAAGGATAACTAAGATTTGGCATTTGAATTCACTTTTCAACTTTTGAAATATTAAATATTGTTTGGGTAATTTTTAAATGATCAACATGACTTTTTAAATGTGTGGTTGAGATGAGGTTGAAATATAGATTTGCCAACTCTATGTTTTGGTGAATTTGAAATTACAAATGGAAGTTACACTATACCTACTTTTATAAATGACCATGATAACTTTATTATATTTTAATTTTTTATTATTAAACTATATTTTTTATTCTTATTATTTAACATATTAAATTTTATGTTATTTTAAATTTTTTCACATTTTTTAACATTTTTAATATATTATATTTGTATAATAAAAATTATCAGTTATCATAAATCAGTATCTTTTTTAGTCATTACATATTTAAAAATACATTTCAAAAATATAAATAATTATTAATCTAAATAACTTTTAGTTTATTAAATTAACTTTTAAATAAATGTATCAAAATCTAAATTTTGTTACAGCAATTGACTTTTACCAATTGAATTTTCAGCAAATAAAATTTTGACAAACTGAAAACTAAATACATACTAAAAGTTGCATTATACCTATTTTTAAATATGATACTTTGAAAAGAAAATGACTTATAATGTTAAACAAAGGGAATATATTTTATACATATAAATGGATATGATTCTGGAATGATTCTAACAGAAAAAAAATATTTTTTGATAGCCAAAAATTAATATATTTTATTGATATGTTATGAATATTTAATAGATGGTATATATAATCCTTTTCATATTTATCGTAGGGAAAACTAAGATTTTCAGGAAAATTGAATTATTATGAAGCCAAGAAGGATTAAATTTGGACATATTAGGAAGAGGAGGAGAGGATAAGGAGAGAAATTATAAATTGAGGCAAAACGGGACTCTTTCAAAAATTCAATCATTTTCTTTTTGGTAGAAAAAAGGGCTAAGCCAAAACATTATTGTTTGCTCGTACAAAAAAAAAAAGAGGGATTGAAATCCTCCAAAAATTTGGATTCACCAAAGAGGCAATCTCATTAGGAGGCGCCTCTATCCACTTGGTTCACACTTTTCTTTACAAGTCAATGTGCACAAACATTATTTTCTTTAAAGACATGCTTGACAAAATCTTTGCATCGCCATCTAAAAAATTAACGCCATGTTTCAGTTACTAATACTTAGTTTGACTTGCAGTTGTTGGCAAATAAAAATTGAATCACTTTTCACAATGAGTTTCTTCATATTCAAACCCTTCACAATCTTGAGCCCATGATAAACACTCCACAGCTCAACTTTTAAGGGAGAGCAACATCCTAGATTGCACATAAAACCAACCAACCAATTCCCATCCTCATTTCAAAATAAGCCCTTGCATCCTGCTCGTCAAAGATGCCCTTGTATTGATCCATCCATGTTTAATTTCACCCACGCATGGGGTGGACATTCCTACTTAACCTCTATTCGAGTCAAGAGTATACCATAAGAATCTCTCATAGACAAACTATCATGCATAAAGTTTGCAAAGCTAGTGATCTTCCTAACTCACTTAATGGGATTAAAGTTAGCATTATTGAAAATATGATTATTACGATGCTTCCAAATAAACCAAATAGTAACCCCAAAAACAATAGCTTAAGGAGAAAACTCATAATGCATCTTACTATTGAGATTCCAATAAAACCATCAACACTTGTTCAATTACCAGAATAGAGTCCAATCTTCAATATGGATTAACCTTTTTCAAAGATTTCAAGCAATCTTACAATCCTTTAAAACGTGTAAAATATCTTCCACTTCAAAGACATGTGAATCGCACACCATCGTAGAACCAAAGATTTTGTCCATCGTTGAGCAGTCATAATCCTCTCATGTAAAGCCATACACATGAAAACTTGTATTCTTCATGGCCCCTTCCATTTCCACACATTATTCCAAATATGATATTTGGCTCCTGTAGAAGCACTTTGAAAGACATTATCCATTGAAGACACTGTAAATTATCCATTAGCTTGAAGCATTCACTTGAAACTATCATTCCTATCATCCCTTAAAGGAGGAGGATGACCTTTGATCAGAAGAATATCCTCCCAACGTAGAAAATCCATTAATCTATCTATCCCTTAACTCTTATTTCCATTCACCATGTTGCTAACAGTACAACTAGCAAGCTCTTTTGGGATTAGACTAATACACTTCTCGATCAGTGGCTTACCATTGTCTAACCAACTATCTTTCCAAAATAAAGTACCAGTACCATTGTGAACATTAAGCAATATTTGCCACAATTTTGGGCCAAAGTTCAACTAAACTCTTCCACAAAAGAAAATCATTTTGCTTTGCAATTTCACACTTAGTTAGATCCTTACCTCTCACATATTTACCAAGAACAATCCTAGTGCAAAGGCTATTTGGCTTGGCAATAATATTCCAAGCCACTTTAATAAGAAACATATTTTTCATTATATTTATAACCATGTCTTTATCGTCCTATATCCTTGGTTTCACATAATGTTTTTTCAATTAATGGTATGAGCACCTCGTTGCTTTAGGGAATTGCTCCAAATAAACCTCCTCTAGATCTTCTCAATCTCATTACAAAAGGAAGTCAGGACCTTACTATGCTGCATGTGGTAGTAAGGAATTTGAGAAGTCACTAATTGAGTCGGTGTTAACCTTCGTACAAGCGATAGAGTTTACGCCTTCCATCTATTGAGTTTTTTCCACACCTTCTCGATTAGAAACTTGAAACTTTGCTTTTTGCTATGTCCCTTAGTATCAAGATATTTTCCCAAGCCGTCACTTTTGATAAAGCCACTCCTTCTAGTAATCCCCTCCAGCACAAAAGAATTCATATTTTTAGAGAAAAATATCCTAGTTCTTCCCATACTTACCTTTTACTTTGAAATAGCATTAAATTTTGAAAAAATGAAAATAATTTTTTTAAATTATGTGAATGACATTTTAATTTTTTAAAATATTATAATTTTTCTGAAGTTCCTAAAGATTTTTCTGGCATTAAAAAATTAATATAAATAATCAAATTACTCTTAATTCAAGATTTCAAATGCAAACTTGCAAATTATTGTTTTATTCTTATGGTTTTAAGAAGAAAAGAGTGAATATCATAATAAAATTTATGAATGATAATTGATATTTGCAACATTTGAGAAATATTAAAATTTCAAATATAAATTTATAAATTGCTGTTGAATTCTTGTGATTTTAAGAAAAAAAATTATGAATCTTAAAATAAAACTTGTGAATGGTAATTGATATTTGAAGTAAGGATAAATTAATCATTTATATTAATTTCTTGATGATAGAAAAGCCCTTAAAAATTTTAGGCGAATTATGACATTTTGAGGAATCAAATGTCATTTATATAATTTAAAAAGATTTTATCATTATTTTTCCTTAAATTTTTCTAAGATTATTAGCATTGTATCCAATTAAGATACACTTGTTTCACATAAGATAAGTAAGGTCATCCATGAACATCAAATGAGAAATAGGGGTACTCCTCTTGTCCAATCTTACAAGATAAATGAGAAAGAATGTTTTAAAGAAATAAAATAATAAAATAATAAAATAATAAATTATTTTTTAAAATAGAAATAAAAAATATTATAAAATTTTAAAATAATTATCTAGTAATTATTTTTTTATTATCATGATCAAATGTAAAATAATTTTTACTTTATATAAAATCTCAACAAAATAATTTTTTTATAAATTTTTTAAATTATTTAAAAATTACTTTTTTTTAATCTTAAAAAGCCCTAAATTTAAGTGAAAAAGTAGGGGCTATTAGCTGCGATGAAATAGAAAAATAACAAAAAATTGGACAATATCACGTCAAATCAAATCAATCCAGGTAAACTAGTTAATAAGTCGTGCTTCGTCGTTATTTTATTGGTCTCAGGTCACTGTGACTCTGAGTCCGTGAAAGTGAACCTTTTTAAAAAGAAAAGAGAATAACAGCCAACTTTTTCTCCAAAAAATTTATCATAAATAAAAATTAATTTACAATGAATTATTATAAAAATATAAAATATAAAATTATTAATTTTTAAATGAAATTTATTGTTGATCTTTGCTTGTAGTTAGTTCTTTGAGAAACAGGCTGTAATTTTCTCTTAAAAAAATAAATAAATAATAGAGAAATTATAATTAATTGGGCTTATTGCAGTGAACCGAATCAAAAAGAAAAAAGTTGATTCACGTGATTTTACACCTTACTATGAGGAAATTTTGCAAGAGCTTTCCGCTTGCCAAGCGACTTTTTTTTTTTTTCTTTCTTTCTTTACATGATTGTCTGATTAGATTATATTTAAGTATTATTAGATTCAATTTAAAGATAATTCTCTTAAAAATATTTGTTTTTCCATAGAATTTGAAACCTCTAACTTAAATGACCAACACATGTTGTCATTAGAGGTGTTAAGTTTAGACCAATCCTAATTAATCTGGTATAGTTCTGATCATATTGGAACGAGTCTTGTCCCGACCTGAAAATAATCGAGACGAGACTTTATGAGATGGAATAGAAAAAGAGTTCAGGACAGGACAGGATACGAATTGCCATCGAGACGTCACATCTTTTTTAAATATTATATATATTATTTTTTATTTTAAATATGCAAATTATATTAATATAATTTATACTTATATTAATTATATCAATTATAATTTCAATACTTTCAATTCTTATTCAAAATTAAATTTTTATATTGATAATTTTAATAACATGAAGTAAATATGACGATATCTTTCTTTATAATATATTAATTATATTGATATAATTTATTTTTATATTTATCTATTTAATAACTTTTATTTATAACGTATTTTTTACTTTATTTTCAAAAGAGTAATTAGCTTAGTACATCTCCACTAAATTAGAAGAATAGTGATTTGATACTGTGCTTAACTTGACTGTTGTTACTGCTCTTATAGCATAAAGATCACTTGTATTTATTATTATAATGTATAATTGTGATTAATATAATTCAATAATTAACTTTAAATTATTGTAATTTATGTACTTGTGTTGTTTTGATTTTAAATTTAATAAATTATATGATTTAAAATTTTAATAAACGTTATTATCCAAATTTTTCTTCGATATTATCCCATTTATCGAGATGGCAGGACGTTCTGATCTTATCCTGATCCCATCTCGACTCCTAACAGAATGGGATAGTTAGAACAAAACACGAGATTAAAATTTAGTTTTAATTTTTTTTTTGAAACTGAATATAAAAAAAAAATATTTTAATTCTATCCCATCTTGTGAACACTTTAGCTGTCAGAATGTTTGATTTCTCTATTTAAGATATTTCTCCATAATTAACTCCAAGAACAAATCAGTGTGCGCCGGGTATTTGGGCTGGTGGGCCGCAGTATTCTATTGAATCTCCGCTAATCCCGCTTGCTCCGGGTCATACCCTTCTTCATGGTTCCTATGCCTCCGACCCGTATGGCTTGGTTCAACGTTTCAGTTCCAGCTGCCCATCTTCCTGATAATGTATTGTAATGCAATTTTGATCACCGAACATTTGTTCGGTGGCTAATAAAGAAAACATGGTAGAATGAAGTTTATTTTTTATAGAAGAAATATAAAATTTAAAAATATGAGTTCTCATTATCATTTTTCATTGTAATGATAATTACCGTTACCAGTACTAAATGTCAACCGAATATACACTTTTATGGTAACGGGATTTATTTTACTAATGATTACCAGTATAGGGTTGTAATGGGGTTGAATCAAACGAGCCCTTAGTAATTATTAGTACATTATTAGTATTGTTTTGAAAATAACATATTTCAACCTTTCTTACATTTTTTTTTGGAAAAACATCTTTAATTGTCAAAGTTTTATTGAGTTTTATTTTTAGTCTCTACAATTTTTTTTAATATTTAACTTTAAAAAGATTAGATAACTTTTGTTTTTTAAATCTCTATATTTTTTATTTTTTCAATAGTTTTAATCTCTACAGGGATTGAAAATATTTAAAAAATTTAAAAAATTAAAAGTAAAACTCAATAAAATTACAGGAATTAAATATTATGATTTTTTTTCATTTTTTAAATCTCTAAGGCTTGAGACTAGGTTGAGATCAAGTTTGTTAAAATCGTGAGTTTAAATAAACTCATGACAAAAATATAAATTTATATCACAAACTCAAATCGTAAGCTCGTAAGAATTTATCTTTATTAATAAATAACTATTAAAATATGATCATAAATTAATTTAAATATATTAAAAATAAAAATTATTAAAATTAAACACATCTACATTAATAAATTATGACATACAAAGCATAAGAATTTTAAAATAGGAAAAATTATTTTGGTATTTTTTTATTAATATTAGTTTTTACATTTTAAGTTTTTTTTCCTTTACACTAGGTTCTATAACTTTTATAAACTGAATTCTTTACAGTATATATTTAACTTGCTCAACTTAAAAAAAAAATTGACTAGCTTAATAAATTTAAATAAGCTTGCATCTAGTTTGTGTCTGCGAATTAATTAACATAATTCTGTAAGCTAGAAACGTATAAACGACAAACTCATGAATTTAATTAAATTTATATTTAGCTTGAATTTATGAGTGAATTAACATAATTTTATAAATTAAAAATATAAAAATATTAAATTTGAAGAGCTAATTTAAAAATTTGACAATTATAATTGAAATTGTTGAAGATAGGTCAAAAGTAAAAGAGAGATAGGATGTAGGTTGAAATGTTAAGCGGTTCGTGTTCTCTTGGTGTGACAAAAAACTCTCAAGAATATTCATTAAGAAAGTCTAAAATTTCGGTAATTGACATATATATTTAAATTATTGTTATCTACCAATTTAGACTCAGTGACATGAATTCCTAATTTCTAATTTCTTAAATTTTCTTTCTTCACAAGCTATACAGTTTTAATTTTATAAAGTACTTTTTGTGCTTAACATATAAACATTTTTAGCTAATTATGATTTAAAACATAAGCAATTTAGAATATAATTTTTTTATTTTACCTCTGATATTTGTTAACTTAAATTGTGTAAATTTATATTTCACTTATCATGAAGTACGTTAGTAATTGAGATTAAAAATAAAAATTAAAAAATAATATATATTTTTATAAAAATGAGAACTTAATTGATATGAATTTTTTTTAAAAAAACTACTTATATTTTAAATTGAAAAGAGTATTCTACATCAATTGATATTGATGACCCAATAATAAATTGACATGCATTTCTGTATATGTGAATCTCATCCTTACAAGTTGGCCACATGTAAATTAAAGTTGAATTAAACAATACTTCCTCCCTTACTATCTATTGGAGGAAATATCTGCATCACACCATTTAAAAAAATTAATTAATTATAATAATTATATTTAACAATAAAAGAATTAGATTAAAAGACTCTTATATTTAATTAAAATAAACTTGTATTAGTTGTTTCTCTTGAATAAAAATTATGAATTTATGAGGGGTAATTAAAAAATTTGGAATGAATAGTTACTGAAATATATAATTTTACTTATAAATAAAAATAAAATATCAAGTTCTAACTTCTCTTATATATCATGAGGGGAGTAGAGGAAAAGGAGCCAAGGCAATAATGGAACATGATTGAAGGAGATCATACGCACTTGCGGCGCGCTATATGCTTGTCGGATTGAATTTGGGTGCATATCATCATCCACTTTAGACCTTTTTGATGAAAATTGGACCGTTTGTTTAATACTTTGTCGGTTTAAAAATATAAAATATTTTTAATTAAATTTTATCTTTTAATAAAATAGTTATCTAATTTTTAATAAATCTTATTTTTTTTATATTTATCTTTATTAAATACCCTACAATAAATATAAAGTCATTAATAATGGGAGTACTTTTGAAAAAAAGTAATGATTACACATCAAAAGATTAAAAATATCTTATATTTTTAAATACTCAACTCTTTAAAAAAATGTCTTATATTTTTTAACGAAGAGAGTATTATTTTTATTTTTATTTTTTAAGAGTGTTTATTCTAACATAGATTCATAATTTTAAATAAATAAAAAACTTGTATATTTAACCTTACATATTTAATATATTTTTACTCAATTAAATAAATATAAATAAATTTTAATACATTAATAATATCAATAAAATAACAAGACTTTGTTATAAAATAATAAATTATATATATAGATATATATATATATATATAATATTGAAAGTATTTTTGTATTTACATGAACTTATTTGAAATCTCATATTCAAATGATCATAATCTTTTTTATTCGAACCAACACTTGTTATAAACAATTCTGATTGAAACAAGATCGAACACTAAATATATCTACTTCTTTTAAATGGAATTTAAATTTTATTTCATCATGTTATTAAGAATTAACTCTTTTTACTGGATTCAAATTCTTTCTCGTGACTTTATATCTATCACTATTTGCTGGTTCAATATTCAAGAATCAAGGTTGCCCAAATCTCCGCTTTTCAATGCGCCTATATTTCTCTCGTCATTTTTTCTCAGCAGATAATCACAGGCACACAGTATCACGTAGTGTATTCGATGCTCAACGTAATGCATGTCACGCATAGTGGCGCGTCTAGGACCCCGAATTAGTGGCGGGTCAAAATTTATTTAGACCTAATTCATTTCTTAAGGCTCAATTAGGCTATAAGTCAATACAATAACTTAAAAACTATGAAGTGTAAATTGATGTTATAAATTATTATATACACATTTAGTATCATCGTGTTTCGGATACAATTATTTTCAATAATAAAATATCTATAAGAAATAAAAAAATTACTATACGCACGAAAAGACCAATGTATACTTTTACTAAAAGTTTTTTTAAATATTAAGTTGCGTATAGTGTTGATTAAAATTAGACTTAAACACAATCCATATCATTGCTTGTTCCTTTGGTTTTGCATGTTTGCGTGTGATACTATTTTGGATTCTAACTTTTATAAGTGAATCGAATCATGTGAGTGGTCTTTGATCTATTTGTATTGAAGCACACCGTGGCAACTTCAACTTGATTAATCAAGCCTCTGAATGTTACGTGGAAGATATTCTTCATCTTCTCAAGCGATTCAAAATTGTTCGAATATACAAGCTTCACTGCCTATGGACTATAGATTTGTTTTTTGTTATGACATGACAATTTTTACTTTTCATTGCAAGACATTAACTTTCATTTTAATATTATAACTTGATCTTTTTTGAAAAAAAATTAGACTTAAACACACCCCTGACTTTCCATTTTTGGGCCCATTTGAGTAAATGGCATTTGGCATTCATTTTCAAATGTTAAAAGTCGTTTGGAAAATTTTTAATGGAGCAAAATGTCTTTTAAAATATGAATTGAGAAGAGCTTTGTTAGTGGGTTTTCATAAGCAACTTTGGGATGGATTTAAAATGCCAACGTGGCCATGCTACCATTTTAATAGAAGCAAATGGTAGAGGTCTTGATGCGTGGGAGAGAACTTATGCAGAGGACAGATCATGGGAATCTTTGCAAGAGGATGAATCTGGAATGCTTCGTCCCATTGATAATAAGGCCACATACCATGCTCAGTATCGTAGGCGTCTTCGAGCTCTTGCTTCACTAGCAAGTGCTGCTCGGATTCAGAAAGGCCTTATTCGCTGCCTATACATTGTTATTGACCTGTCTAAGGTATTCTATTATTGCTCAGTGGTTCTTGTGTGAATATCATATTTTATGTCGGTGTCTGCAGTTGGCCTTTTGTCAAGATGGAACAATGCTTTCATTATCCCCAATCATAAACTTGGGTTTTAATAAGAGCACATGTTGCTTATTCAGTGGCTGGAAATCTGTGTATTTCCATGTGCTTTAGATGCTTTTTTGTTTTGTATTTTATGTCTTTGTTTTTGTTTGTTTGTTTTCTATTTACATACCTCGCTTTTGTGAATGCATCTATGATATTCTTCATCATATGTTCGCTTTAGAATTATTAATTTAAATTTTCATTAAATTATTTAAAAGCACATTATGTTCATATTGGAATTTTCATGCCCACGAATACTTATGCCTTAAAGGGAATTCGAAATTGTCTATGGCTTTAAATACTTTATTTAACTTACAATTGAGGTAATAAGAATACATTGAGAAGACTTTCTCAGAGATGTACAGACTAAATTATTATACTTTGACTTGCAAAGAAAAGGGAGTTGAAATTGTTTTTTATCCTGGAAGTGTTTCTGGAGTAGCTATAGGCATTAGGTATCATAGAGAAATTTGAGCAATGTAGCATGTAATCTTTCAAAACCAGTGCAATGTTACCATTTTTTCACTGTCATGTCAACCTTGGGTCCAAAAAATCCTCGTGACCTGCACTAACTGTTGATTTGATTTAATGTTGACTGTTAAGGAAGGGTAATATTGTACTCGTTTTGAAGGATTATTAACTCCATTTCTTTACAATTTTTTTAAGTTTTCCATTGCTCCTCTGGGAACAGTCACGACTTTCGATGCAAAAATGGACTTAAAAAAAAAAAGATAAAAGATTTAGCATTGTGGTTACATACACGTTCTGTTAGTCCTAATCCCCCTCCCTCCATTATCTAATACACAAATTGGATTTTTTAATTATGTGAAGGCAGCTGCAGAGACAGACTTCTGTCCATGCAGGATGGCTGTGATGGTAAAACAAGTTGAGGCATTTATCAGGGAATTTTTTTATCAGAACCCACTGAGTCATGTTGGTCTGGTGAGTGTAAAGGATGGAGTTGCTCACTGTTTAACAGAACTTGGTGGCAGTCCTGAGTCCCATATTAAAGCTTTGATGTGTAAAATGGAATGTTCAGGTGACCCTTCCCTACAAAATGCACTAGAGCTTGTTCATGGCTATCTAGATCAAATTCCATCATATGGTCATCGAGAAGTTCTGATCTTATATTCAGCTCTTAATACATGTGATCCTGGTGATATCATGGAAACCATCCAGAAATGCTAAAAGGGTAAAATAAGGTGCTCAGTCAGTCATTGGTCTTGCTGCTGAAATGTTTCTATGCAAACGTCTTTGTCAGGAAACTGGAGGAACATACTCTGTTGCAATGGATGAGGTTAGTTGAAGTGGTTGGTTTTAAGTAGCCCTGCATATAACTATTGCCCTGATCCCCTCTGTAAAATTGTGTATGTTGCCCAGGATAAGCCCTAGTCTGAAAACTCTATACAAGGATTTAGAATCTCAAACATTGTCTTCCTAACATTGAACATGATTCACTTCAGTCATGTTAATCTTGAAAACTCTTTTATATAGTTTTTTTTCCATTCATACAGTTACATCTTATGTAGGCCCACCTGAAAGAGTTAACTCTGGAGCAAGCACCTCCACCTCCAGCAATAGCAGAGTATGCCACTGCCAGTTTAATCAAGATGGGCTTTCCTCAAAGAGTAGCTGAAGGTTTCATTGCAATTTGTGCATGTTACGAGGAGTCTAAGGAAGGTGGTGGATATACTTGTCCGAGATGCAAAGTACGTGTTTGTGAGCTTCCCACCGAATGTCGTATCTGTGGATTGACCCTTATCTTGTCACCACATTTGGCAAGGTCATATCACCATCTCTTTCCAATAGTTCCTTTTGATGAGGTGTCCCCATCATCCCGTAATGACCCACATCAGAAGCTTCGCAACTCTTGTTTCGGCCGTCGACTAAATCTTCTTAATCCAGGTAAGGTTTACAGGTAGGCAATTGAGCTTGAGTTTCTTCAATGTGTATGATTATAAGCAGTCATTTTTTCAAGACATAAATCTTGCGTTCTAGTCATTATGGTGACGCATCTGTGAATTGATGGAAAACTTTCACAAGTGAACCTAAATTTAAAAATAGGGAGAATGCGAGTAAAGGACTCCGGAAGTAATTTAATTTCATAAAAATGCCGCTAACAAGTAAACATTAATAATTAACAAGTGAAGTTCTTGTTTTAACAAGTATTCAATCTATCTAGGTCCTTATCAGATATTAAATTCTTTTAGAAGTTTTTCATTGATATTTTCCCTTAAAAATATGTTAAATTACAGTTAATAAAAATTTCAGAGTCTAAAAGAACTTGAATTTTAACGATATCCAATTATGTGGTAGAACAAGTTAAACGCTTTTGGTTTAGAGTGTGCAATAATGCAAGTATTTATTCTTTGTGCAAGTGAAATATAATAACACAGGCCAACTGCTGAGAACCTACAGAAATTTCAGCTAACAAAATTGTAAAATCCTGTGCTAATTCTTGTTTTCTTACAAAAGGTATTGTTATTGTATGAAAAATATACCAATGCGACAAATGACAATACAAATGTTGCTCCATTTTTTAACACCTCTGCTGCCTTACTGGCTGTGGTACAGGAAACAAGGGTGGTCTTTCTGTTATTTGCCCCAAATGCAAACAACATTTCTGTTTTGATTGTGACATCTACAATAATGAGAGCTTGCATAACTGCCCAGGCTGTGAGAGCTTCGGGCATTCTAAGATGGTCAGTGTAGCATGATTGATCTATATTCATTAATTCATTAGATGCAATGGAAATAAGAACGTATCATGAAATTTCAACCTGTTTATGTGTTTGAGTAACATGGTTTGTTTGGATTTTTATATGTAATACTGATTGACATTGATGATTCAATAATAAATTGATGTAAATTTAATTATGAATACAATATGCACCATGTTGTATGGAACCTTTTTTTTTCTTGTAAATTTATTGTGTGTGTGTATATATATATACTCTCATTTATATATTGAAATTTAAGTGAGTGACCTTTTTTAAGTCGTGGCAATGATTCAAGTCGCTAGCAAACTCGCTTAGATCCCATACTCGTATTAATTTGGGAGTCACTTTCACAAACTATATTGGATATGTATTTACATCAAGTTGGATAAGGAAGACAAAGGATAGCAACAATTTTTAAATTTTTTGGTTTGTTGTTATATTTAAGGGTGTGAGCGAGGGCGCATGTGCTACATGACATACGCTAGTGCTAAGTGGTTTTGGTGAGAAAAATAACTTTATGGCCCAATGGACTGCAAATGAGTTGGTTTGATTCTATCCTTAAAAAAAAATAAACTCAAATTTTGTCCCATAAACATTTAAAAAATAGGCATTGGCCCCTAGTGCTAGAGATAATGACTACTTCAGCACAAAATCTTGGATTTGTTCTGATTTATCTGTACCGGATATCAAGTACTTCATCAGGGGGGGTGAAATCAAACTGATGTGTTACTAAACTTTAGATGAAAAGAAAAGGGGTTAAGATGACCTTATTTGGTACATAGAATTGAAGCATATAGAAATCACAAATTAATGTTAAATCACCATAACCATGAGAACACATCTCCCATGGCTTTTGAAATGGATGGAGCAAACAAAACAAACTTTTCTCAAGGATTCTTGACGTACAAAATTATATGACAGTTTTTTTCCTCATATTATTTAATGGTTCTTGAACAGTCAAATATAATTCAATATATATGACGTATATTGATGCTCAAACTTGGCCAAACCAGACGCCAAACCGAAAAGATTAATAAATCTATTCGATTTTCTAAAAAGTGTTATGCTTTAATAGCCCTTCAATTCCAATCCAACCTAGGTAAACAATTTTTCTGTAGTCATTAGCAAGCATGATTAACGGGCTGATCAATCTAACTGTCTGGTCGGATTTGGTTCTTAAAACACGGTTCAAGACTTCTCATTTTCTAAATTCTTTTCAATTAATAGTAAACATAAATTTTTAAGGCTCTTTAAATTGAGTGGCATATAATTTGACACCACGTTGAGGAGAAAAGCATTCATGTCATCACCGCCCATATCCCTTATATATTAACTTCAGATTCAGATCTCAAACACTGATCATAAATATAATATTCAGTGTCACGAATTGAAAGCATATATAAAGGTGAAAAACTAATAAGAACCAAAGGGAGAGTAAAACAAAATCCCACATGCTCTTTCTATATATATATATATATTTGACTATATATGTTTGATTGAACAGATGACCCAAAACATAGAATTTGAGGATGTCGAATATATCATTAGTTGTTCTTAGGAGGATGGTGCCTTGGGCCGCGATAATCTGCACTAAAAGCCACAAAACCCATATCAACCTCATCTGACCACCGCCTTCTTAATCTTCTCTTCCGTTTTTCGTTGTAATGTGACACTGACAGCGGCGGCGGCGGCGGCAGCTGCTTCACAATCTTGCCTTTGTTTCTTACAACCTGTGCCTCCACACTGATGATCACTTTCTTTGAGCTCTTTTCATCATCAAATATTTTTGTAGGCTGGCTTTTGGTGGTAGAAGCAGTTGCAGCACCTATCTGTTCAACAGGTTCCTAATATATTATATATATACTAGCTCTATAGTATTATATACACTTCTATTAGGCTATGACATTTAACATTTTTGAAGGAGTCAGTAACATTTTCTAGATCATGACGTTCTCATAAATCAATTTTATGAAAAAATTTCCCTGAAGAACAAAACTGACAACAAGAATAAATAAGAATTAATGCAAATTAAATTAATGGAGTATATGTATGTACGTACCTTTGATGAAGAGCAAGTATCAGTACTAACTTCAGCACCTGTGCATATACACGCACACATTAATTATTTCACGTTTGTGATAATCCTTTTTAATTTAACACTTTCTTGCAAAAAAAATGAAATTTCTTAAAAAGAAAGGACGAAATGGAGAAATAAATATTGAGATGGCAGACCTGCAGGGTGTAATCTAGCAGTGGATATCAAGGCAGCGCAGAGCAGAACAAACAAAACAAAAGCACTTGTATTATTCATCACCATGACCATGTTTCTATCTCTGCAACAAAAGGATTCTGAAATATTGCAGAAGAGAGGAATCACTTCAAATGAACATTCTAGTATTTATATATGTAACGAGGGAAACACAAGTCAAAGTTTAGGTTTAGGTCTTCACACACCTCTTGAAGTTCGAGTCGAAGATGAGAGTTAAGTTCCAGCAACACCTACAACGTTTTGGTTTTTCACAAACACTTGCAATTATATAACAATATAATGCTGCCTTTATTGGAAATTCACAATTGTGAATCCCCACGATATCGATCCCATGTGTCTCCCATGAATCCTTCCATCACACTAGTTTTTGTGCGCGCGCGCTTATATATATGTGTACAATTGAAATTTTCTTCATGCATGCATCAGATATTAAGAGTAGCTAAAATTTCTTTCACTTTCTCTGATAGTATATACTCTTCCTATTTATAGGGTAGAGCAAGAATAAAAAATTTAGTCATATTTATAAGGTACTTGTCAATTTTCAACGTTTTTATTTATATTTTTGTCCTTATTATATGTTTTGAATAAAAATACCAGTAATGAGATTTATCAGAGGTAAAGGTAAAAATTTGTTAAATTTTAAGATAATATTAATGAGAGGCTTAAAATTTTTCTTGATTCCAATAAAATATATTGGAAGTGATTAGAGGGAGTATACATAAACTTCTTTCCACTTGTATTTTAAAAATCATGGTAAACTACATATACTGTTTACGAGCCTGAAAAGCTACCACTCTTAGATTGACCAAAATGAAATGGAAAATACTCTCACATCCCTTCACAGGATCTCTAAATACAAAAAACTTCTATAAAATCACAAAATTACTCTTAAGCCTCATACCTTTTACTAAATTGTCAATTTGCTGTATTGAAGTTGTCAAGCTATATTTAATAAGCCTCATCTTTTAATGAAATTGCTTAGCTAACAAATAAGTAACATTGATAATTAACAATTACTAAGCCTCACATCAATAAAGAACATTAGACTTCACACTAATTGTGATTTCATAAGAATTTTTTTTTGTGTATTTAGATTGTTTGTGTATGAACCTAAAATATTAAACAATGATTAAAGTATGAACCTAAAATTTTTTTCCCCATCAATTAATACCAAAGGCATGATTAAAGTATTAAACAATGTAGATGGAGCTTCATGTAATATGGGTTCCATCTATTTGTTTTTTTATAAACTTTGATTTCAATTTCAATATTATATATTCACCTTGTGTGTACAAACTTATAACTATAATTTATGGTATGTTTTGAATATTTCTTGAAAAATGAAAATTTGCGGTATTGTTTTGAGGGAATTAGGTAGGTTAAGATGAATTCTATGTGAGAAGTAGTGGTCCAACAAGGATGAATGTGTAGATATTAATTGGAGAGACAGAGATCAGTGAAGCGAAAACTCATTATTCTTGGGAGAAGAGACAGAGTCCGCCATGGAAGACAAAAAGTGAAGAAACGTGGAATGGAAGTTTACATGTGTGTTTTGCGTTTGTCTACAACCATGCAAATATCAACGTAAGAAAAATCAAAAGCTGTGCTTGCTTTAGCTACTTTGCCGGGGTAATAGCTAGCTGCACTTGGTTTAACAGTGTGATCAATTTATATTTTATGTATTTGAAGTTACACTTTTCAATGCACAAGAACATGAACATTTTGCAGTTCTAGGCCTCCATGTGTTGCCATACTCACACACTTAAGTATAAGATCTCAGTGCCATGACTTAGATTGAAACTTCTATTCACATCGAAATACTATACTATTTATTACTGATCAATCAAGTCGAATTTCAATCAATTGAAACCGATATAAAATATATTTTTTATGTCAGTTAAGTGCCTAATCGTTGTAGAAAGTCTCATTAAAACACCTAATAATTATGAGTTTGCCAT
Source organism: Prosopis cineraria (assembly GCF_029017545.1). Lineage (NCBI taxonomy): Eukaryota > Viridiplantae > Streptophyta > Magnoliopsida > Fabales > Fabaceae > Prosopis > Prosopis cineraria. The sequence continues at coordinate 9,387 of NW_026556260.1, read as the reverse complement.
CACGTTTTTCTCGACGTCGCTTTTGGTCTAACCAACTGATGTAAGAAGAGTTTTTTTGGTACTTACACTTAATGCCTTCTACTTTTCATTTAAGGAACGAATAATTGAATAATCTTAAGTTTGATTTCTATTCTTTTAAAAATGTTTGTTGCATATGTGTTTCTGTAAGAAAATAATTGTATATATACGCGGTGTTACTTTAATTTTTCTTTATATATATATATATATATATCCCCATACTTTTATCGATCATGAACAACCGTTAATGAATATCTAAACAGATCATAGAACGTATAAAATTAGGGAATGTCTGATTTAGCATATATATAGTACTGTAGCTTTCTTGCTGATTTGCATCTGAGATATTATATTATAAACTACTTTTGTAAATTGATGTAGACTTTAAAAGAAGAAACTGAAGTGATATTTGTGATTAATATTGAAGTTAAGAAAGGAATGATGAACATACTATTGAATGAATAAATTATTGGCGGGGTGGGCTGTGAGAGGTGAAAACAAGAAGAAAAGTTAGGGTAATGAAAAAGGCGTTGGTTCCAATTTGTCCCTACTTTTTTCAAAACCAGTGGGTGATGACTCATGGATATCTGTGATTAGTGTCTCTTCAGATTAATATCAATATTTTTGCATAGCTAAGCCATAAGAGATAGATGGGAAAGTGTGCCTTAAACTTGGAATTAGAATTGCATGTATCTTCTTCTTCTTCTTCCACGTGCTCTCCACATTAATTTAACTTTTTACTTGCTCATTAATTTCAACTCTTCTCACTATAACATGGCCCGAAGTTGAATCAGAATAACATTTTCAATGTTCACTGCTGATCAGAATAGACTTATTATCATCAGTTTGAGCTCTCTTTTGAGATATAGTACTATAGTGTGAGTGATCTGCTTATATATATACGTATATATATAGTGTCTTTGGAATTTTGATTAAAGCCACTTATATACTGATTTACTTATGTTTGAAACTAATTCAGTGCAGTTTCTAGGTTTTAATTAGTCCAAATCTTTACTGTTCATTTTGATTTGTCAGGTGCATGCACCATCCTTTATACTAACCAAAGATATTGCTTTAGACGTTCTGGGTTGGATGATGTGATATGGAGATCTTCTAAATATGATTAATTAGATTTAAGACCTCATGGATTTTGGCTACTAAATTCAACTCCAATAAACCACCTTGCAATTGCGAATACAATGTTATATGTTTTAAGGGAATCGGATCGTGACTATATATGTTTTGTACATAGCATAACACAAGTTACATTATTTATAACTTATCAATAATATGCTTATAAATTTTTGGGGAAAACATAATAATTTGATCCTTTATAGTTTCTTCAAATCTTGCTTTCAGTCCTTGTAGTTTTTTTTTAATGTTGTCAATTTTTATAAGAACTCAAAATACTAAAACAATAAAAATTATAGAGACTTGAAAAATAATTGTCACTTGATAAACACTAAAAAAATTACAGAGACTAAAAACAAAACTTGATAAAGTTATAGGAACCAATAATTATGTTTTTCCTAAAATTTTTGGTATATTATAAGCACGGGATATAGATTAATTGAAGAATGAATAATACTTTTTTGACATATGAAGTCCTAAGCTTGAAAATGAAGTGTTAATGTCAGTTTTATTGCATGCATGAGGATATTGGAGAGAAAAAATAAATAAAGTTTATTTGAGCCATCTAAGAACAAAGTAAGGGTGCAATGCTTTTCTTCTTGTTGCGACTTTTTTTTTTTTTTGGGGTAATATGCAATGCTTTTCTTTTACACATGACTTATTGGGTGGTCTAGCAGCTTCAACATATATTGGTCTCGGCTTATTAAGCACATTATTTTGCATCAGTTAAAAAAAAAAAAAGCAGCTTTGATATATATGTGACTGAGAAGGGAAAGAGAGATGAGAGAAAAGAGGAATCTAGGATGATAGAGAGAGAGAGAGAAAAAAAATGCCCATAAATAAGATACCTTTAATCAAATCACATATCTTTTCATATTATTATTTTTATTTAATAGGGTGTCTTAATTAAAAATTTATAAATTATATTCTTTAATTAAGGGTATTTTTTGACAAAAACCTATTAATTGTATCTTAAAAAAATTAAAAATACCCCATATTTTTTGACTTGATATTTTTAAAAAAAAGTCTTATAATATTAAACCAAAGGAGTAATACATAACTTTATTTAATTAGCAAAAATGTTTTCAATGAGAAATGGTACGAGGGTTATTTTTAGAGCCCTGGTTAAATTTTTTTAAAAAAAGATGAAATAGTAATCGATAACCCAATCGTAATCATAATTTTGAAAAGATATAACCCGTGAGAAATCTAAGCAATTCAAAAGATGTCCCACACATATCATCCTCCACGCATGATGCTTGTACAGAAAAAAGATTGAGATGATAATTGACAGGAATAGTTATGAGTGTAAATATATTCCCCCAGTTCACAGCCAAAACAAAAAAAGAAAAAAGAAAAGAAAAAGAAAAAAGGAACGAACGAACGAAGAAATCCAAGAATTTGATGAGATTTGAGGTTACATTTGCTTCCTAAAATATAATGAAATGAAATGAAATGAATTAAAAAAATTAAGATAAAAATAAATTCAATTATCTTTTTTTTATGATAAGTATAATAAAATTTATTAATATATACTAAAATGTGAGAATTATCACACTTTTCAAAACCTTATGAATCATAATTTTTAATTTCATGAACTAAATTACCCATCTCCTTATGAATGTACTCACCATCTTTTTTATCATCTTATTTTTATTTTTATTTTTTTAATTCATTTATTTAATTCTATTATAGTAAGCAAACGAGGGTTTTATTTAATAAATGCCATTAATTCATTTCATTTAATTTTATCATAGTAAGCAAACAAGGGTTTTATTTAATAAATGCCAGAAAATTAGAAAATTTGGAAATGAAAATTTGGAAGAAAAAAAGCATGATGATGAGTATTGTCATTATTTGGGGCAACACCGCAACATGGAGTTGAAAATAATTTAATTTGGGATGTGGTATGATTAAAGAAAGATAGATACAGAGAGATGGTTTGTCATGTGTGCGTGTGATGTCAGATCACAGATGTGGTATAAGGCTTTTTGATTGAATTGAATTGCATGCTTCCTTTCGTAGTCAACGGTTCTCATGTTCACGGGCCCCGCGGCCCCTTCAAACCCGGTCCAGTTTTGGTGTGGTGGCTATTATTATCATCATATTTCAATCTTTTCAATTACATTTTGATCATTTATATTCAAATTATAAAATTAAAACAAAATTTTATTTGGATTATCATGTTTTAATCTATATTAAATAGTCTGAATTTTAGTACTTATCATTCATGATCAGTGCTGAAATTAAATTCTTCAAAGTTTAAACATAGCATTAGTTAATTGCCTGTTTGTTTATTTACTTATTTCCTTCCTTCCAAAATTATAAGGCTAAGGGCTCTTTCTTTTCTGGAATTTGGATAGGGTGATTTCTTTTACTCATAAGATAATATTTTATGAAATGGGTAATTAAAAAAATAAATAAACGAATGGATAGAGAGAATTAGTGAACTTCATGCCTTTTTTCCCCCTCCGATATCTGAAATATTTGATCCAAATAGGGACGAATGCAAAAACCACTATATGGGGAGGAAAAATTTGAAAACTACTTAAAATGTGGGGAGCAATGTTAATTTTCACTTTTTTTAAGTAAAATGAAAAAATTTCTAAAAAGTTACAACTAGCCAATGAAATTGTGGGGGATAAGCATCCCTTGCATATAGGGAGACTGTTCTCTCCCTTTTTCTCCCTCCATTTTTTCAATCCTCGTCATTCATATTATTTTATTAAATAATTTTTAATTATAAAATTAATAAATGGTGAGAATTGAGAAAATAAAAGGGAAAAAATGGACAAACCCCTTCCCCTTCTGTATGTGCCCAGATCCAAATTTATTTGGTCAATATCATGTAAGTATCTCTTTGAAGAACATATACACCTTCCACCAAAAATTTAATCACTATCACTTATTCAAGGTTTAAGCACAAGATGACTAAACTTCTTGCATAATTTTACTTTAGGAGAATCATATCTAATGACTTTTAAAAGAATTATTTTCAGAGAATGATCAGTATGAAATTGTTTGTTTTTTAAAATGGTAATAGTAACTTTTTTTGAATGGTGACTTGTTGTTGGTTACTTTCTATAAATAATTTTTTTAAGAGATCTTTAAATACGATTCCTCCTTTTGCTGTTAATGTCATTCAATCTTCAGTAGACTGTATTACATTAAGATATAGGGGCTGTATTAAAAATTAAGATAATGTATGGGAATTAAATAATTAATTTTGTATGCATAAAAATCAAAATATAGATTCTTTGCACATTTGTAGTTGATAAAATATTGTATATTAAACAAATAAATATATAATAGGAATGACACTTAGATCCAAAAAATTAATTAATTATAATTAAATTAAAAATTTATTGAAACATGAATCATAAAAATCTATTGAGATTTGAGACAGTTGCAAACAAAAAAACTTTAGTTGTAAATTATTAGAAATAACTAATTTACAACTAACACTTCTATGTCTACAATTGTTTAAATCTTTATAAAAAAAAGAAAATCTAATTGTTATTAAATTGATCTTTTAGTGTGTTCAAGTATCATTATCCCATAAACATTAAGAATACAAAGTTGAAAGAAAATGTATACGCCATGAGATTTTCACTTGCTATTTCTCTTACCCATGTTCATTGCACATAGAATTTAGATTTACTATTCTATTTATTTATTCTTTAAGGTTTTAAAATGCATGCATGATGATTGTTAGGCACAGTTGTTTTTCTTAAAGAATAAAGTAAATTGAAGCTTAACTAGAAAGACACTAATTACTAATTAATTAATTAGAGCAACAAGCTTTTTGATTGGAGAGGTCAAAATAATAATAATAATAATACACATACGTACCAATGTACAATCATGGGATGTTTCTAGTGTCTTCATTACATTTGCCCCACCACCACTTTCATCTTCTTTATTCACCAACCCCACCTACCGATCATTATCTTCACTTTTAACCCCTAATTTTTTTTAAAAATTTCTAAATCCTCACAAAATCTTTAAAGCCCTGTCTTGTGTTCGTGGGATTAATTTCTTAATTACATGAATAATCATAGTCTTCAAAACTAAATTAATTTTAAAGTGGTGGGGATGGAGCTGCATGATGGATCCATTTGGAAATTTGAATATAGGCTCTATCTCTCTCTAGCCTTTTTAAATTTCTTAGGCTCATCATCCCATCTTAATAGTAAAAACCGAGGCCTGTGGGATTTACCAAATCTTGAAAAACAAATTAATTATTTGTGGTTTTAACACTTTGATCATAGCTTAGGGACATGGAAGCCACTAATCAAGCTCAGTTATATAAAAAAGATGTTCTTCTTCTTTTTTTTAACCATTTTTTGATAAAAAAGAATAACTCCATATCACAAAGTGAAAAAAATCAAGTTCAAATATTTTCAAAACCAGTCGGATTATGTTTTTTTAAAAAGTTTTTTGTATTTACATGCAGTTAAACTTAAGATCTCATGTTTAAACGATTATAATCTTTTCACGAGGGCTAGTACTTATTGTAAAAAGTCATGACATTATAGTTGGCCAAAAAAAAAAAGATATTATAACATGATTAACTCTTAGAACTCCTCACGAATATAGTTTTTTTTTTTTAAGGACAGAGAGAGTATGAATCCCAAATTGATATTTTTGAAGCATGCAATTTGAAGAGATTCTCAATTAGATTTTTAGTGACGGTTAAAATGACAAGACAAAATAATTGTTGGTGAATGAAAACCCATACGGTAGAAATCAAAATTACCTTGGAAAAGAAAAGTGGGCCGGCCAAAATCTTTACCAAGGAAAAACATTTACACGTCATACAAAACAGAACAAATTACTTTCAAAGACTCTCTTTTATGAAAAGTTATATAATATAATTAAACGCTCGACTTATGAAGCCTGATTTACAATTTTATGACGTTTTTATTTTTAATTTTGTGTTGGCCTTCAATTTTATAATGAATATAGAGATGAAAGAAAACCTAATACTCCATAAAGACCAATGCAATAACTTTTTTGACGGAAAAATATCTTGCAAATACTAATGGCAAATATTTAAAAAATATATATTGTAGTTAAGAAAATAAGGCGACAACTTTCAAGCTAGGCAATGAAATATTTAAGATATTAAAAATTGGATTTAGTCATAAGATGCTGGCTTAAAAGTTAATTGTTAAAAGTTAAAATTGCAGTCAAATTGCAATTAGATCAATCATAATAAAAAATTCAAAATATTTTTTTTAAACAAAATAATAATAATAATTTAATTTGATGCTTAAAACTAATTTAAAACTGAAACATCTTTCATTGATTGTAAATTTTATCACATATCTGAGTCTTCAAATCTGATTTTGCCTATAGGGGGAATCTGGTGTCTTTGTTTGTCTGAGATTCTTGTTTTAACTTTTAAGGAATTATATCCATAACTGTTACCATTTAGGCCCCGGAAATCACTCTCTTCCCATAACAAAATTCCGACAAAACATTCCTCCTACCTTGTCCCGTATGTCTCTCTCCCTAGAAAATGTCAAAGCACAAATCTTTTTCTAGAGAACCAAACAAAAATCAAACTTATTCTGATCTCCACGCTCCCTCTATCCCAATTTAACCTCTTTTGCTTTCCAAACCAAAACTCTGTCACTCTCACTCTCACAACGACTCAAAGTACGCTACCAGCCGACCAGCAGCGAAATTAAGAGCTTACTTACAGATTTCTGTTATCAGCCATGCAGGTCTCTTTGATTAGCCTCTTCTGAAAAAACGACCAACTGTTCGACGATTGTCCTCTGTGTTTTGTGTAGCCTAGCTTCCATTCTCGTCGGTGAATGATATGGGGAATGCAACGTCGTCCATGGCAGCGAAATTCGCCTTCTTTCCTCCGGACCCGGCGTCGTATACTCTGTACGAGGATGAATCGAGCAAGAAGCTGAGGATGTCCGATGTGGCTTACGCGAGAGATGACGTTGACGTGATGAAGCTGGCCACTAAGAGAGGGAACGAGATTGTGGCTATGTTGTGAAGAACCCGTCTGCTTCTTTAACTTTGCTTTACTCTCATGGCAATGCTGCTGATCTTGGCCAGATGTTTCACATTTTCACGGAGCTCAGTATTCATCTCGGTGTCAATCTTATGGGGTCTGTGATCTTTTCTTGCCTTTTGCTTACTTGTTTGAATATTATGTTATGAGTTGGTATGATGTTTCATACACATTAAGAAATAAGACATGTTCAGATGGGATGAAATGAAATATCAGCTGAAATTGTCTCTTAAGACTATGAAGAGTCTTTAGCTCATTAAAGCCAAAAAGGATGATATATGGTTGTGTTGAAAACCTTTGTCTTCATTGTTTTCAGAAAATGAATGTGTTGTCTCTGGTTCAAATCAGTGTGACATTTATTTCTGATATGTAGGTACGATTATTCTGGTTATGGACAATCTTCTGGAAAGGTATGTGGTGTGCCTCCTACTATCTGTTCTTATCCCAAAAGATTTTCCCCCTTTACTACAGAGTGTCAAATTGATCAAGCTCAGCAAGCCAACATGCTGAAGCACGTGTGATTGGCTGAATATGCAGAAAGTCAAAAAGAGAGCATAATTGATCTCACTTTTTTGAGCCTAGAGCCCTAAGACCACATATATTGTATTAAATATACTTTTTCATTTGGTGAAGAAAGCATTACCTATTTGTTTTATTGCAATTGGGACCAGCTGATTAAGGTAATCACATGTTTTGAGATATGTTAAGATGGAAGCATTAACCAATATATATGCATTTTAAAATTAGACTCGTGTTCCTATGTATCACAACCATATGACAAATAAGTCACATTATTTATAACTTGTAACATGAAGACCACAGGACTATCTCTCTCTCTTTTCTCAAAAACACGGAAAAGACTGACTTGGGGTGACAGAGTTTGCCCAAAAAATATAACAATAATTGTTTTAAGAACTGTGTCATGTTGCTGCTTAAACCGTCCGAGTTCATTGCAAATGGAAAATCAGCTCATTAGGCATGATGAATGTGTCACACTGTAAAGTAGTATTAACTAATAAAGTTGAAAGCGATGTGCATATTTATTTAAAAATGCACCCTACTTTGCTGTTTTCTTTTCTTCTTGCTAAATGGCTAATTTGACTTGGGAGCACAGTATTATTACTCCGTCAATGACGCAATGAAACTATGGTTGGTAATTCAGTAAAGCAGTTCAGTACTCGAAATACTGAGCTCTTTTAGGATGTTTCAAGCCACTACCTCAGAAGTTTCACATGCATGTTTTCGTAGAGCGTTATGGTAACTGGTTTTGAAGAGAATGTCACACTAAACAGTTCCAACGTGTTGTTGTTATAGCCTAGTGAGCAGGACACTTATGCAGACATAGAAAGCTGCTTACAGGTGCATTGAAGAGAGATATGGAGTGAAAGAAGAAGACACTATATTATGGTCAGTCCGTGGGAAGTGGACCTGCTCTGGAATTAGCTACACGTTTGCCTCGTTTGAGAGCTGTCATTCTTCACAGTCCAATATTGTCTGGTCTACGTGATGTATCCTGTTAAGAAAAACATTCTGGTTCGACATTTACAAGGTTTCTCCCTCCACCTTCCATATAACTGAATTTTGAGACACTTGTTGTTCATTTATTCATTCATTGAAATGCTAACTGGCTTACCTTCTCTTGCAGAACATTGACAAAATCCCACTGGTTAAGTGCCCGTTCTGGTAATGCATGTGAGGCATAACTTTCATCCTTCATAGCTGTTTATTTTTCATGATGAACTATTTTATGTGATCATAAGTAATAATCTTCTTTAATGTTCAGCCAAATATTTTGACAACATAAGCTGATTGAAGTCCCATGGGAATATTTTACAGGAACAGAAGATGAGGTTGTTGATTTCTCCCATGGCAAGCAGCTCTGGGAACTCAGTAATGAGAAGTTTGAACCTTTATGGCTCCAAGGAGGAAATCATTGCAAACCTAGAACTCTACCCGGAGTACTTGAGCCATCTTAAGAAATTTATATCAGCTGTAGAGAAAATGCCACGCGTACAAAGTGTTGACGCAGACAAGACAGACCAATTGAATCCTTCTTCAGGCTCCTTAGATCACAAAGATAGGGCCAGATCAAGCACTGACCACAGAGAGAAACCTAGAACTAGCACAGGGCAAAGAGAAAAGTCTAGGTTAAGCACAGAGAAGTCACGAACTAGCACCGACAAGCGAGAGAAATCGAGGAG
>NW_026556259.1:0-38967 GCF_029017545.1 Prosopis cineraria | reverse complement strand
GCAGGCTGGCTCAGACATTGCGTTTTAATCAGAATATTTGGTTGTTAGAAAATGCGTTCGGGAGGCGTTCTCTCTCTTAGTCTATACCCTTGTCCTCGTGAATTTTGAAGGATTTGCTACTGCAAGGTGCTATTGATTATTGAAGGGTTTTTTTTTTTAACCAACTTGTTGAAGTTTGTTTGCCTAGCCTGCTTTCCACGATGTTGTCAAATGTAACCAGAAGAAAGGACAACTAATAGACTGTCTGTTATCACAGTTAGAAACCATTTTAAGAAAATCTGAAAAAAAAAAAGAGATTCATTTATCATTATTAAAACAACTTGATCACAAATATTATACCTAAGCTATTTCCTTTTTTTTTTTTATGAAAGGCAATTTTTAAATATGACTAGTGCTAGACAGCACCACAAGCAAAAGGGGAAGAGAGTGTCTCCACTTCCCTTCCCTCCATTTCCCTCTTATTATTGTCAGATTAAAATTTCAACAGTCATATTTAATTTTTGATGAAATTACTATTTTAACTTTTTACAAAGATATATAAATAATATAATTATAATATTTTATTTATTTATCTTATATAAATTTAAAATAATAATTTTATCAAAAATTAAATGCAAACTGTTGAAAAGTTTTGATCCAAAAGTAATGAGAGGGAAATTGAGGAAAAATAAGTGGAGACACCCTCTCCTAGGGGTGTTCATAGGTTCGGTTCGGTTTGGTTTTGGGCAAAAACTAAACCGAACTGAACCATTCGATTTATTGATAATTGAGACCTGATCGGTTTTTATGCAGTTCGGTTTGGTTCGGTTTTATTTTCGGTTTGGTTAAGGTCTTGATCAAGTTTTAATGCACTTGTTTAATTTTTTTTCCTTTTCTCCATCTTCATAATGGTGCTATGTACTAAAATTAATTTAATTCTTTTTGACTCCTTTTTTTCATAAATAGAGGTATAAAAATATAATAAAATTTCAATGTGATAACAATAATTAATCATAAAAATTGATATAAGTTTTAAGATTAAAATTATTTAATATTATGTATTTTCATTAAAATCCTTTGAAAATGTTTATCTATGTATCTATACTTTAATAAATAATAAAAAACTTATTATACAAAATTCAAAAAAAATGTTTCTTGTAGAAAAATTGAATGCTGAGGCTTTTAGGTTGTAAATAATTAAATGATGATCATAGCATGATTATTATAATTACTTAATATTATGCATTTTCATTCAAGTATTTTAAAAATATTTATTTATTACTATAAAAATTCAAAACAAAATGCTTCTTGTAGATAAATGGTTATATATTTACAAATAAATAAATAAAATTTTTTTAATCAGGTTTGGTTTGGTTTCTAGTATTTAAAACCGAACTTGAACCGAATCAATCGGTTTTTATATTGTAAAAACCGAAGCAGACCTAATTGTTGTTCGGTTTTGATCAGTTTTTGTCGGTTTGGATTGGTTGGATCGGTCTTTTCGGTTTGGATCGATTTTGAACACCCTTACCCTCTCCCCAGCTAAAGAGGGTTTGGTTTCTCTGCTCAGCAATGTAGCAAGCGCATGGTCTGTTGGCTACATAGGCGGCAAACATGGACAGCGACACTTGATTGGTTGCTTGAGTCGTGCCCGGAAGGACGCTGTCCTTAAGAACTATTCCGGCACACCGTCCGACGGCCGGCAGTTCCCCAGGATTAAACAAGTACCTCCTCGGTGGAACGAGGGAAACAACAACGGAGACCAAACGCAAGCACAAACAAACACAGACAGATTCACAGAGGGAGGAAGAGAGAACCGCGAGAACTCAAGAGGCTTGTGTATCGATCTGTCTGCACCCATAGCTATATATAGCCCGAAGGTGGACATGAACGTTGGGGGGTTACCACCGGTTTAAAAGCTCGGTTATAGTCTCATAGAAATTGTTTAAAAGCTTGTCTGGAAACGTTGGGGTTACACAAACGTTTGTAAAACGCATTCAACCTCCTGTCTGGAAACGTTGGGAAGACAAACGTTTAGAAAAAATTAATTTGTTTAATGATAAAAAAAACGTTCTTAGTTTGACTTCAAACTCCAGACAGCCAAAATTTGAGTTTCTCCGGCAAGCCAAAATAATTATTTATTTGCAAATCGCACACAGGGGGGTGAATCGGCTGATTTCAACTGCGATTGCTCTGAGTTGGCCTGTCTCATGTGCGCCGAGACCACTTCTTTTCCAAGCCCAGTTTACTAGCCCACTTCATTCCTTAGTATATATACACTAGGAGAGTCTTTCTTTTAATCAATGTGGGACTTTGACACACACATATTTTGACACATATATAACATGGTATGCATCAAGTAAATAGCACCTCGTTTTGGGTGATACAAGGAAACCAAAACACAGTCTTCTCCCTCATTTTGATTCTGCCCAAGAACAAAATAGAAAAGGAGAAGAATTGGTTATAGGGACTATTTTCCTGAGACCCACCAACAAAACTCGCAGACTTGTATCTTTTTTCCCCCGATGAAAATAAGTTCATTGAGCCAAAAACTACAGTGCCATGCGTATCTTCCGTTTTTCAATTATATATAATATAAATAAGCAATAAAAATATTTTAATATGTATAAAATTATATAATATTGTTGTTTAAATTTAAAATTCTATAGGAATTACACAAATTAAATTTTGTCTCATTATTTTAATTTAGGGGTAAATGAAATTTTTAATTTCTTATATTTATCTTAGTTATTAATTTGATTCCTTAAATTTAATTTTTATTAATATATTCTCTTATATTTTAAAATCATCAAAGAAGAGAAAATAAAGAAATCAAATAACTTATGAAAATTGAATAGTTCTCATTTAGTCACATGTATGCATGTCAAATTATTAACATATTTTATACATTGGTTTAATTTAAGGGTCAATTTATATTTCAGAACCTAGAGAATTAAAAATATAATATAAAAATAAAATATTATATTGATAAAAATTAAATTTGAGAGAATAAAAATTCTATTATAATTTAAATTTACGTGGGTATAACTAATCCTGAAATAACAAATTGTTTTTATTATTTAACATACATGGAAAACAAGTTATAAAAAATATTGTTGTGGCAATAAAGCAAATCGTTCTTTACATTCTCAAGAGGGAAGATGACAAAAACTCGTATTTTTTTGACTCAGTAAACTTGTTTCATCCGGGGGAGACGAGTCCATGAGTTTTGCTGGTGGGTCCCCCGGAAATAATCCAATGGCCATTCCTTCTACTTTTCTAATTTGTCCAATTGTCCTTGAGCGGAATCAAAAGGAGCGAGAAAGCGCGGTTGATGAGTACCATGCGCTCAGCTGAGCGGGGAACCGGACCCAGCAAAAGCGGGGACCATAACTTCGGTGTGGGTTTGTAAATTTGACTCTGCTTGTCGCGGCCGAGTACTTCAACCTCACTGGCCGCTGGGACTGCCAGATTCTTGAAAGGAGTCCTCCTGCCTCTGTGTTCCGACGCCTGAAACCCTAACCCGCCATGGATGCAGGGGCTACCAGAGACAAGGCGTCGCCTCCACCGAAGCCCTCCAAGTTCTCCGTCTACCAAAACCCCTCATTCTCTGCCGTCCTTACCGCCAACAGTCTCCAACCTTCCAGCCACACTTTCCTCAGCATCGTTTCCTTCTTCTCTGCCTCTCTTCTTTAGCTTTTATCGCCGTTCTCTTCAGGTACTCTACTGCATTGTGGTTAATAGTTTACCACTTTCACCGCTCCTTCGCAGCAAGAAAGAACTGGGGAGACAAATAATAAAAGAACTAGAAATAAAAGAATTGCTGAATTTTTCTTTTTCCTTTAAGTGACGTTGTTAAATTGTGACTGCGGTTTCTATGAAAGATCATATTTCCATTAGTAGATCATTTGAGGTTTTTCACGACCTGTATCAATCTCTTGTCGCTGTAGTTCTCTTTGCTTCTCACGGCCTGCAACCTTCAATTTATCATGTGGTCGATTAGAAGGAATATATATCCACGGCAGAGGCTAGATAGTTGCGGTTTTATTTGTAGTTGTCATAGAAGTGTAGTGACTACTGCCTGTTGAATAAGAAATTTGGAGCTCTTCTGCTTTACCTCCTATATCCTCTGAATTCATTTGAGTATGAATAGAGACCATAATATTTACATATTATGAATATAATTTATCCGTTTTAATTCTGCTATACGTACCTGGATTTCATACGCAAAATCAATTGTCATTCGCTTCTGACTTTACTCTGTAGTGTTACTTAACGATACTTTATAAGCGACTCATTTATCTAACTAGTTTTGCATATTGTAGGGAAGATGGGTTAATTGACTTCTTGAGGCTGAAAAATATTTCTCAAGAGACAGCCTGTAAGATCTCAAGCTCAATTAGTATTTTTTTTTCCTCTTCATCCTTTGGCACAATTGCTTTGAATACTATAGCTCTTCTAATAAATGTCTTGAACATCAGATTGGCTTACCAAGACTCTGCAGACTTTTGTGGGTCTCATCTTTGCTGGAACTGTATTTGCCCTCCTTAAAGCTATATTTTTGCGTAAAGTCAGGTATGCTGCTGCTGTTCCAGCGATGCCTGCTTCCAAAGTTAGTAAGAATGAGATGTTTCTTACAAATCATCAATTAGGGCTTTTAGGAGTGAAGCCAAAGGCAGAATGTGTTCAATATGAATCGATTAAAAAGCATCCCAAGTCTAAATCACCGTCCATATCTTCAGATTTGCTTGTGCCCCTTCATCAGCTAATTCCCAGTCCTAGACGTTCTCCAAATATTGACAACGATGGTTCAAATTCCAATAGGGGAGGTAAGGGACGTCCCATCAGCACCCCCTCAAAGTCACCTTTATCATCTCTATATGTTGTCCCTGGGGTGGCTTCGCCTCCACCATCTCTTCAGAATTCAGGTGGAATAGATTCAGTGATATCAGGTCCTTGGTCCAATAGGCGAGCCTCTTGTGCTAGCAAGATAACATCAGAAGAAAAACTTGAACAGTTCTTAGCAGAAGTCAGTGAAAAAATCAACGAATCAGCAGGGAAGCTGTTCACTCCACCCCCTACTATGTCTGGCTTTGGCATTGCGAGCCCTAATACAGCTACAGGGTCGGCTAAAACTTCTGGAACTACAAGGCTAACACCTCTGAGGCCCGTGAGGATGTCTGCAGCTTCCCAAAAGTTTAGCACCCCACCAAAGAAAGGAGAGAGTGATCTCCCTTCACCAATGTCCATGGAAGAATCTATTGAAGCTTTTGAACATCTTGGGATCTATCCTCAAATTGAGCTGTGGCGTGATCACCTGAGGCAATGGTTTTCTTCAGTCTTGCTGAACCCCTTGCTTACCAAGATTGAGAACAGCCATATCCAGGTTCATTTTTGTCATGATAATTGCTTTTATGTCAGAGGCACTAGTTTTTTTTATACTGTTTGCTGGAATTCCCTTCACTGGAGGAGTCAAATCAGGCTAAATCCTGATAGTGGGAGTCAGTAATGGGTAAAAATGACCACAGTCCATGATCATGTGAGAATGTTTGATGTTGAAATTTTATAGCACTTCATCCTTATATTTTTATTTTTTTAAGTTGTAATCCCATGATGCATTTTAAGTGCTACAGTTCTCGTACAGGTTCGTGGTTGATTTTCATTACATTTCAATTGTGATTAGTAGTAAACTATACAAGAGGGGAAAACTTTTAGAGGCAATTGAAAGATAAAATAACGCGATACATGATTCATTGGCATGGTTTCTTTTCTTTTTTTTCCCCCACTTGTCTTCTACTTATTTCGTTTTTGCAAGGGAGGGTGGGGTAGGGGGTTGGCCCATAACATAATATCATCTAAATAGTAGCTAATTTAGTTGTATTCCCCATGGCCCTTATATTTTTATGTTTGTAGGTTATGCAAGCAGCTTCTAAACTTGGTATTTCAATCACAATTAATCAAGTTGGAAATGATATGCCATCTCTTGGAACCCCTGCTACCTTCTCAGCAATCGATAAAACAAAAGATTGGCAACCACAATTGGCTCTCAATGAAGATGGACATCTTCATCAGTTACGTTCTACTCTGGTGCAAGCTATAGAGGGTTCCACGTGTATGTTGCTTCGCATCATTCAATTGAATTTATCTTTTTACAGTTTGGTTATATATGCTAATGACTTGTGAACTTGAGCTTTTAAAATTTCTTGATTGCCTGCACTTGCATACAGCCAAGTTGCCTCTGTCAAATTTGCAGCAGGGCCCACAGGCACAGCAGAATACTTTGGTTCCTATCATGCAGGATTGCTTGGATGCCATCACCGAACACCAAAAACTTCAAGCCTTGGTTAAAGGAGAGTGGGTTAAAGGTTTACTACCTCAAAGCACTGTTCGAGCCGATTACACTGTGCAAAGGATCCTGGGTAATCTTAGACTGGATTTATTGTTTGATCAGTTATCTCCATGAGATTCCCTGATAAATTGAAGATGAACACTAGTCTAATTTTTTGAGTTATCTTGTGTATATTTAAAAAGAGCTTGCGGAAGGAACATGCTTGAAGAATTACGAGTATTTTGGAAGTGGGGAGGTTTATGATACAAAAAGTAAGAAGTGGACAGCTGAGCTGCCGTCTGATTCTCACTTGCTCTTATATCTGTTCTGTGCTTTCCTAGAGCATCCAAAATGGATGCTGCATGTGGATGCCACCTCACATGCTGGGGTTCAGTCAAGCAAGAACCCCCTATTCTTGGGAGTCCTTCCTCCAAAGGAAAGGTTTCCTGAGAAGTACATTGCTGTAGTAGCTACTGTCCCTTCTGTTCTGCATCCTGGAGCATGTATACTGGTGGTTGGAAAGCAGAGCCCCCCAATTTTCGCCCTGTATTGGGATAAGAAGCTGCAGTTTTCTCTTCAGGTTGGTCGTGGCTGAAATATATTTTTTTCAAGCTATCAACACAATGGAAATACTAGTAACCTTGAAAAATTATTCTTTTCTACCTAAAAGATATTCTCATTGCTTATAAGAATGCTACATGAAGAAGTACTTTGTTGCAGCCAATAGTGTTTTCTTCAACCTGCAGGGTTGTTATTTTATGTTATTGATATGCTAACAGTCCTAACATTTGTCTCAGGGAAGAGCGGCCCTTTGGGATTCTATCTTACTTTTGTGCCAAAAGATAAGGGTTGGCTATGGAGGTATTGTTCGAGGCATGCATCTTGGTTCTTCAGCTTTAAGCATTCTTCCAGTATTAGAAACAGAAACTGATTTTTACAAACCAAACCATTCTGTATGCTAAAATCGGCATCATCAGAGAGAAACTGATAGTTACATTGACAATTCAATGAAGTACTCGTTGGATGTGAATTTCTACTGGTTTTGGGGGCTGGGCGCGAAGGCTGATTTGTCTTGAATGACTCTGATTGTGTCCCTTGGAATGCCTGGGTCACTGATTACATTGTAGTTTGTGTCCAGCCCTCACGAGTCACAATTTTGTGAAATTCAGACCCCGGGAACCTAATATCCGTGGCTCGGAATCAGTCTGCAAGTATACAGATCGTCTCGGAACTAGACATGTTATATTCATATTATGCATTAAAAATCTGAATTAAGTCCGAAGAATGAATCTTAGACTTTTAAATAACATAATGATGTGTTTGGATTAATGAGAATTTAGATTTGAATTTGAATTAAATCATTACTTTTAATACATAAAAATTTACAAATCTATTTCAATTCATAATTTTTTTATAATTTTACACCCTAATTATTTAAAATTTTAATAACTTAAAATATTTTGTTCTCGCTTTTTCACTATTAATATTTTCATGACTTTTGTATCTTTTTCTCATTTATTGTTTGTTAAAAAATAAAAATAAATTCATTATTTTTAGTTTCTTATGCTTGAATTTCATTTCATCTGTTTTCTTCATTTAAAATTTTTAAACTATTTAAATAAAAAATTTTAAATGCATGAATTTTAAAGAAATAATAAAAAAGAAAACTCTTGAATTTTTAAAATTTTATTAAGTCTAAGGTGTTGAATTGAAATTGAATTTTTAAAAAAAAAAATGATAGGATTGTCCTTGTTAAGATTTGAACATGATTTTTTTATGTCTTTATTATATGTGATTCATTACCTTTCAAATTATTATTTATTATTCTACTTTACTTGGTCATTATAATACTTTCACTTGAATTAATTTCAGGTGTCACTTTTATAACACCACGGCTCATTCGTAAACTTATTGTATGTGGTTTATTATCTTTTAAATTATTCATTGCCTACTTCACTTGTTCATTATAACACTTTCACTTGAATTAATTCCAAATGTTACTTTTATGTTAGCACGATTTGTTCGTATTCTACTGTATGTGGTTTATTATCTTTTAAATTGTTGTTCATTGTCCTACTTCACCTGTTTATTACAACACTTTCACTTTAATTAATTCCAAATGTTGTCTTTATGTTAGCATGAATTATTTGTATTCCTACTACATGTGTGTGAAAAAGTGATTAAAGTATATTTAAGTGTCCAACTCTTTTGTATGAACAAATTTTAAAATGAAACTAGTGCCATTAATTAGCTCTCTATTTGTGCTTTCAATGGACACCTAAATTGCCTTAATTAAACGTTGGATAAAGATTTGAGATGCGTCGGAAGTTAGCCCTTAAATACATCATTTGCTGCTATATCTATGCAGGTTGCCATAGGCTAGATGTCTCTTTGTGGTTCGCTGCGACAAACAACCCAAAATTTTGATAAATTATATTTTTGCCCTCTTCTTTCAAACGTTTTCTAAATGAAGAATATTTTATGCTTCTGTGCACTATAAACTCTAATTGTGTCAAAGAGATGAGTCAAAACTCTTTTAGAGATGTGGGATGCTCAACATTTGGTATAAGAACAATATTAGTCTAATTAACTTCTTTAACCACCTCCAATTTTAAGAAGAATTCCCAAAGCAAAGATTTTATGGCCTATTAAATTTCATTAGGTCTGAAAGAAATGTGCTTGTATGCCATTCGGCCTTGGTGCCTTAAAAGCCACAATAGAAAAAGCAATATTCTTGACTTCAATGAAATCAACCATCCCTTAAATCCAATTCAGCTCTACTTGTGAAATTACTTGGGAAAATTGATAGCCAATTAACATTTTTAGTCAATCATGGGTCTCTGGTGTAGAGATCCTTGGAATATTGTCAGGTCATATTTTTCAAAGTTGTTGAATCTTGTACCCAATTTCTCTTTGAATCTTTAAAAGCTGAAATTTTCTGCTGCTTGCGTTTAGAGATTGTAGATGCAAGAAAAAAGTTAGTGTTCATATCCCCTAACTACAGCAACTTACATCTAGATTTTTGGAACCAATATAATTCTTCTTGAGTTGCAACTTTGTGATAATCCTGCCAAAGCTGAGCTTCACGTCGTTTGAGACCTGACCGAAATTGGGAACTATTTCTCTTCTCAATCCCTTCAATCCTGCGAATAATTCCCCTCTTCCTAAAAGCAAAGTTCCGCACTTGGTTCTTTTTCCATGCCTCTGCTGTTTGTTGAAGACGAGGGACACCACTCGTCCAGTCCACATTCTCCCAAGAAGCTTGAACCAAATCTTTGATATGGGACTATTTGATAATAATTCAAAAAGACTTAAACACACATGCCAAAACCACAATTATGCTCAAGAAGACTTAAATTTGGGAACCCAGAAAAACTAATCCACTGGTTCCCATCGTTGACATCAATTTTTTAAGCGAGTTCCTACAGTTGAAAGATGTTTGATTCCATCCCTATGGCTATGATCTAAAAAGCTTACAAGGCTAACCCAGATCCGTCTCACGTGGCATGATGGTGTGATCTAACTACCCAGGAACCAGGTAATGAGACACGTGGCCACCATTAAGGGAAGGTATTGCAAATCAAACTCACACTTGTATCGGTTTGACTTTAAAAGATCTGACTTTTTACACTATTGAATTACTTTTATGGAAGCCGCGCTTCTGCTTCCGTCAATGCCTAAAAGAAACCGTCGACATGAAGATGAGCATGATTGGGTGATGCCATTTGCTCCGGTATCCACCTTTCCAGCTTCAATTGTGACCGTCATGCTCATCCTCGGCGAGACGAAATTTCGCCCTCGTCGATCTGAGTCTTTCTCCAGGATCCCAAGCAAAACATTTTGGCCTCGAAACTACAGTACGTTGATGCTAATGACATTGATTATTACAAGAATGTAAGAAAGTGGAGTGATACGGCCTAATAAGTCCACCCAAAGCCTTCGTAGAGAGGGAGAACCAAATTATCTATGGAATAATGCGGTGGGACACTTTTTTTATTTTAACGCATTCTAAATACAATAATTAAACAAACAGTTTTGATCCCTCAATCTCCCTCATTTACCCCCAAACTACCCATATTAATGGCACACAATCAGTATGGATAGTTTCCCATGTAAATTGATTAAAAATATTCAAAAGAAACCTATTCACATCATTTTCCAAGTCATCAACTTGCTTAATTTTCTTGATCCATTTGAATTAGTTAACTACTCCCTGCATCCTAGAATTGGGACGAGAGGATGTACTAAATAAGTCAATCCGCTGAGCATCTTACCTCATGGCGCCCCCCGAGTAAATCTGTAAGTGGATCCAGTGTCACCGAAGGACAGGCATAACGTCACAAAATAAACCAAACTATCGATCTAACAAACAATTAAAGGGTCCCCCCCAACCTCCCCCCTCCTTCTCTTTCACCCGCGGGAAGGCAAGCAGTCGTAACCATCAAATAGTGTATTCAAACTCGAATACTCGAAACTTAGATTGTAGGCCAGCGGAGCTGCAGGCAAGAATAATCACCCCGACAAAAGCACCAGTTCCAATGACCAACTAAATTGTAAATTTTGCTATTGAATCTGATGGCTTAACATGTACAGGTTATTCGCTCAGCAGAGACAAAAATGCGTATATTAATTCCTAAGGGGAACCGCCCCCCTCTCCGAGTTTACCCCAGCAAATGACCCATTTCTGTACAATGAACCGACACTACCACCAGATCCTCATTGAATATTGAGGGTAGTAACAGCTTGCGCCTGTCCTGTTAACATGTGTCGGGAACCTTAAATACCAAGTACAAAGAATTGAACATCTTTACAGCCATCATCTTTACATATAAGGAAGATACCCCGCAGATGCAAGCATTTTGGCAGGGGCAGAATGTGAGTGCGAATCTGTTCCACTGGAGATGCCTCAGACCGCAGCAACTTCCATTTCACAGACCAAAAACACTAGTAGACATATGCAAGTCTGATACCTCTACTCCGAATCCGAATTAATAGAGAGATACAGCCGGGGCCTTACTGAACGTTTTTGGCGGGGAAATGAGAAAGGGCTATCCGACCTTTGCCTAACTGCCTTGTCAGATCTAGCATCAGTCATGCCAAGAAGTAAAGAAGCTGCGTAAGGAGGAATAATCAGTCAAGAAAATTAGGGAAAAGAATAAAGCATTCATGGTTGCTGAGTCGAGAAAAAAAAAAATATTTGGTGATTTGTTTTGTTTTTTTTTTTTTTGGGGGGGGGGCTACAAATATGCCACAAAAACACTAATGGCTGCCAACATTCAGGATGGCTTCTTGTCTTGGGAAAAACAAAAAGGGGAGAGGGGAAAATATCAATAATATGGTGCTGAGCTCAAATTACCACATTCTATATTAGAAAACCTGCATTTCACAAGGGGGGAAGAAAAACCTAACAAGAGGGGTGCTTATGCTCTATTATACACACACCCCTAGAGTAAAACTTCCTGGGATGTTTCAGAGGAAATTGAATGAGAAGTTGGATAGGTTTCCGTCAGCTAATTAGTGCCAGTCTCAATATATCACAGGAAGACTCCCAACCCCATAGATGAAAATATTAGTTTCCAATAACTTTTAACCAAATCAACGTCTGAAAAAGCTTAACGCAAAGCACTAGTGGTTTTATGATCAAAAAGAAAACAAACCAGTATCAGCCATAGCATCTGTGGAAGCTTCTCTGGATGGAAGTTGCTGTCTAGAATTCAGACCATTAGGAGTCGTAGCATGGCCATTGGTACCACTAGCACCACCTCCAAGCCTAAGAGAAATCCAGTCCTCATTGCAAACACCATTAGACACATCTGCCTGGTCTCTCAATTCATGCTGCCCAGATGATTCTGCAGGTCTAGTGGGGAGAAATATTTGGAGTGAGGGATCATCTCCAGCAAATGCCAGCGGATTATCAACTAAACCACCATTTAAATCAGCATCAGACCGACCAACAGAGGCATCTGGCATAAGAGCACTAGATCCCAAAGCAGCATCTGGCGCCAATGCATAACCGTTCAGTGACGCGGAACAACTAACAGGACCATGCTGCAGATGGTCCAGTGCATCTGACACATCTGCATCAGAAGTGAATAACTGAAATCCTGCACCTGCCTGAGTTCCAGAAGGCAATGACCAAAGGGAAGGCATCTCAAATTCATCTTCATTGGTATTAAAAAGTCCCAAGCCACCAAGGGTGGGATCTTCTGCATATGAATCAGCAATTCCAGAAGGTGGCACAGGGTAACCAACACCAACGGCATCAGTTCGATTATTCTTGTAGACAGCCGCAGAAGATACCAACATGTCAGTCTCTTCCTCAGAATCACTTAAAACAATAACTTCAGCATCCCCAGTTGGAGCAGTAGTGTTATTTTCTGCAAAGCCATATACTGAATCAACATTATTAAGATAGAAAGAATCCATTTCCGTCCCATTGTTAGAGAAATCAATATGTCCACCACCACCCTGATTTACACTAGGATCATCACCCTCGTGACCACTCCCAGTGGCACTGCTGCTCATTGGAATAACCACCTGTTCATGATTTCCAAAGTTATCTTTCAATCTATTGCCTGACGATGTATTGGTGTCATTAGGTTTGTTGAAAACCCAAACCCCATCATGATTCTTTCTCATGCCAAGTTTTAAACCAGTAGGACTGTCAGA
This sequence comes from Prosopis cineraria, assembly GCF_029017545.1. NCBI lineage: Eukaryota > Viridiplantae > Streptophyta > Magnoliopsida > Fabales > Fabaceae > Prosopis > Prosopis cineraria. The sequence goes on along the minus strand of NW_026556259.1, from coordinate 25,991 downwards.
AACACCCTCCTGCTTGATCTGCTTTAATGCATCCACTCTATTGACTTCTTCATCAGTAGAAACACATAGTGAACCATCAGGAAAGTGCCATTGTGCAAGATTACCCAAATCTCGGCGTTCAATTTCACTCTTAGCCTTGACACGCCAAGAACCATCAGGCTTCACTTCTACCTCTGTCACATCTTCACCGCAATTTATCATCTGCACCAACAAACCATTTAAATAATAACTACCACTTCAAAGTATGCAAGCTTTCTAAAGAGAATTGACCATCAATATGAGGATACCTTAGATGTGATACGGTTGAAGTAAGGGTCTATAATGATATTCTCCAATGTATAATTTTTGAGACAGATAGGACATTGCCACTGCATTAATCATTGTATGTTTAAGAGAACATTAAAGATCACTATCAGGAGGATCAAACAATTCAAGATCCATTGATAGAAACTTACCTTCCGCGATCGCTGATTCATTTCCACAAAAACTTCAAGATCAAAACAGCCCATATGAACACAAGGTTTGAATCTTCCAGCAACCTTCATCCTTGAACCACTCATCTATAGATTTCCCAAGTGTAGACACCATTAACAAAAATCTCTGTACTCAGCAGAACTTTAAGTACTACTGAAAGCACCACTAAAATGACCCAACACAAGAAAGCCTTACTGGACAACGGAGGTTGATGCTGAAGGTATCAGAAACAACTTCTAGATCACTGTCACTACCAGCATTATCAGCTGCATTTCCACCACCAACACATCGGCAGACACGTGCAAGAGCATCTTCAAAAGGCTCACCATCAGACTCCTTTGGAATAATGCTTAGGATCTGGATAAGAAGAGTAAATCCTAAAATATCTGTAGCAATGAAAAATATGAAGCAGTAGTATAACTGTAGAAATCTTCAAGATATATGCATTTTTTTTTAACTAAACATGCAAACAAACATTTAAACTAAATTGCACATACAAGTCATGGCACCACAACTCAGTTGCCTAAGGATTGCAAATTGGAATTAATAAATTCATTACAAATTATAAGCAAGAATCTCATAAATTCCAACAAAAGCCACGTATCACGTTAATTATATCAAGGTAACTTGTGATTAGTCCTTGGCCACTATCTCCACTAACTTTTCCCATGTCCAGCAACTGCCAGCTCCACTAACCACCCCCATGCCTCACCTCCCCATCTCCTTGCCTACCTTCTCTAAGCAAGTGATTTTGGGTCTGCAGAAGCATTTCTTGCCTATGAGGGGGGCAGTGAGCAGCAGCGCTACAGTAACTAAGGATTTGACTGCAGTTTAGTAAAAGGATAAATCAGGATTAATACTTGAGGATTTGATTACGAATATCATCAGATACCTCCACCTTTAGAAAAATCTTAAGGAAAGGAGCTTCAGACTTAATTATTAATTCCATTGAAAATTATGGAAGACTCAAGAACAATAGATAACGAATAACACCATATCTATTGTTTCAGAAATACCAAGACTTCCACCATAACTAAACGATAACAAAAGCCCAGTATGATGGCAACAGTAATGCCAATTACTAAACATAGATTAGAATGTAAATATATCTCAAGAAATATAAAAGGCTAAACTATATCATCAAGAAGCTGATAGATTGGTGGCTTCTTTGATACTTATAATTGACAAAGCAAACAAATGAAAAAAAAATTTAATTTCCTATCAAATCAACCAAAAGGGACCAATAAAGGTAACAAAGAACTAATATTATACGGGGTTTCTTCTAGGTAGATTCATCATATTACAAAACCACAAGGCATGGTTAGAATTTAGAATGCAGACAACCTGTTGCATGGTCCGCCTTTTCACAATACGAACACCTAAACAGAAAATGCGAGCATCGCACCCCGCTAAGGAAATCCTGTTCATTCCATCTTTTGTGTATGGTGTGATCTGACAAGAGAGAAAAAATAATTGAATAAAAACCATATAATAGAATGTATAAAATTTGATAAATGGTTGCACTAGCTAAAAAAGGAAAGAACAATAATTGAGCCCACAACAGAACTTAAAGTAACCACAAGCATAGATACAAGAAACTCACAATTGGACCATCATCTCGACCATTAGCCCCAAGTAACTGCGAACCAGGTCTGTTGATTGCACGAACAGCTACACCTACATGACAGAAATTCAGATAGATCCATGAGAAGAAAGACCCATGCATTTTCTAAACAAATCATTTTACACCTAGAAACGTCACTATTAGAAGCATCCACCAAGCCCCATATAATAGCCAATAAAAACCTGAAAAGGTGGAAGAGGGGACCACGACTTAAATTAACATACCATTGACTTGTAGATCTGTATACTGAGGCCACTGCATCCTGAATGTAACCTTGTCATTCAGAAGCATGCACCAAGCCTACGTACAATAACATTCTATTTAAATCAATGAACTCATTGGATTCAAGCTTACACATTAGGCTACTGACACTGGAGAACCAATATAACCTGAACATCAAATTCCGGTTTAGACACCATGTCCTTGTCTGCTCTTGAAAGTTGAAATGATCTCTCCACACTCTGCACAGGGTTGGTGCTGAACAAGGCAAACAGGAACATAGTCAGGTCAATCAACCAGTAAGCTACATTGATAACAAGATTTTAACCACATAAAAAAATCCGAGGTTGCATGTGATTATTAGGAAGAGTCCATATAATGAAAATTCAGCTTATGGAGGGAGTTCCGCCTAATAAGAAAAACAAGAAAATTGGAGAACTTCTCATTAAATTTAATTAATCTTCCTCTGCAAAAATCCACCTCAACAAAGCAAATCAACATCAGACGTTTCATTTGCACATTAAACTAATTATACTGAATGGTGAATAGCATATGGTAGTGGATAATAAATACAAACACCACATCTGACAGTCAGAAATTTATAGAAAGCATCACCCAAAAGAAAATAAAAGCAATAAAAAAGAAGACAACATTTGCAGTAAACTTGAAGTCATAGTTGGGGCTGGAGCCCCAAACCCAAAATCTTAATTAAAAAAAAGATTTGCTCAGCAGAATGACCACCTTACGTTGTGATAGAAACCAAGGAGGCACACGTAAACCACCCTTAAAAATTGCACTACCACTGAGGAAGAACCACTTTCCTTAAATAACACACCATACAAACCATACTTCTCGATATAAGACATGCATTCCATGCTACCAAGTCTCCATCAAAGCACACCCCCCTTTTCAGGAGCCAAACTCTTATTGGATATAACTCTATATACTACACTCAGAATCCTCGCCAATCAAAACCCTCTGCCAGTAGCCATTTGTGTCCATGGCTAAACCAGATTGGATACTGAATCGTTAAAATTGGTGCAACTTGCTTTTTTTTTTGTATATTTATCAATGAAGAAAACTGAATTCACCTCAACCAGTGTATCAGGTTGCAGAGTTGTTACAGCAAAGCAAAGAAAAAGATGGTGGTGGGTTTGTAAAGGCCATTCTCTCCAAAAGTAATCTTAAGCCTTCCTGACCCCAAACCCACACATCATACGGAACAAATATCTGAAGCCTTCCTGACCTCCTAACGGATTCTTTCCCTTTCTCTACCCTCCATATATCTGGTCATCATACGAAAAAAAATTCAACTACCCATCCATATACTATATTACACCCCTGCGAAGCCATTTCATCAGACTTCTATAGTTCAGAACAAGGGTAAGAAGCAGACAGTTGGATGAGAAAATAGTAGGGAGAGATGGAGAAGGAAGAGGAACGATCTCTAAAGTCTGGAGAATCTTCATTGGACAGAACATTACTTAATTATTATTACTTCTTAAAACATACAACCATATTCTCATAGTCTAACAAACATAAAACATTACAAATCAACAACAACAATAACCAACTACGAAATGATAACTGGACACAGACACACTCAACAACTTCTAAAGAGTGACACCTGAACAAAAACAGAACATCTAAAATACTGCCAACCCATAAAAGATACGAATAACTTCCTAGTTTCAATCTTCATCACTAACTGACCCTAAATCAGCAACATTATCCATTCTAGGGCATTCCTTCCTCCTAACTTAGGTAATAATAGGCGAAGGAATCCTATCAATAAGAGTGCACGTGTGTTTTCACCGCATTTGTATCTTAAATGCATGATAAGCGATGAAAAAGTAATTATAAATTAGGGGAAAAAAATAGACACGACATTCTTTTTGCTAAAACAAAGAACATTCCAAACATTCCTTCTGACTTCAACCAATCCACACCAGCCAGATACTCACCCATCAGTTGGAATATTGGCTGAGGTTAGCTTCACAGGAAACAAAGGATGTGCCATTGGAACCCAAAACCTGTAACAGAACACCAGAAAATACAGACAGTGTGACAGCTTAGGGAAAAAAATGATACATGATTTAAGGGACTGAAGCTCAACAATAGTGAAATACATATCAGATAAAAATGAAGGCAAGAGTCATATGAGGAATATATGACAGCAAATAACATGAGATTTCAATGAACTGACTAAAATTAACAAAAACAAAAGAACGTTCAATTGAGCAAACTTTGACATTTGTCCCTCCATCAATGGCCGTCTATTATTAGCCATTTCATAGGAATTAAGACTATTGAGAGTGAACCCCTTCAACTGATCATTCATCAGCTTTATCTAATTTCCTCAAGCTAAATAAAGTTTTAAAATAAAAACTTCACACCTAGGATAGCAATTCACACTTCATTCTACAAAGAAATTTAACACAAAAGAATGCTAAAAACAAAATTTAAGACCACAAGTCATGCAATAAACCGTAATTTAAAAAGAATCCAGACGACCCATATCATGTTAATCACCAGATGAATTAAACAACACTTCAAACATACCACTTGAAAATATAGAAACCTAAAGTGAAGAGTTCTGTTTATGACTGTCACAAATACAAGAATATTACTTCACCCAACATCTTTTTGTAAGCATAGAATGTTTTCTGCACTATTTGGGTAACTCCACACTTCAATACGTAAAGCAATTATCTTGTAGTTACTAAAATCACAACAGAGCAACACCTCAACCAGTGAACCTAGTTCAACCAGCTGCAGAGAAGGCAATGGCTGACAAAGTGAAAACCACAAATTTTGACAACCCACACAAGCACTTGAACACAACTCCAGTTACAGTGAAATACCCTAGCAAGAGCAAAGAAACATTGTGCGCTAAACCAAGAAGAAAACATTCTAACATGCAACACCACCCAAAATAAATAGCTAAAACTAGAAAGGAACATGACATACGGGTCAGCACGACTGAGACGACAGATCTCACAATAGAACTTATCAGGAACTGGTGGGATGCCTTCCGTGGGTTTATCTGGAATTAAAACACAACTAATGTGTTGCCACACTCCACATCTCGCATCCTCACACTGCAATTAGATTTAAGAAATTCACCATAATGATCAAATATATGAAACATGTAGAAAGCACTATAGAAAATGGGTTCCATCAAAAAAGGGCAATATCATCTGGAAACTTTTGTAAATCTTCAACGAAGACATGTGAACTCACACATTGAATTGAAAAGAACATTAAAAAACGAGAGAGAAGATGAGAGACAGAGAGATTGAATAATACACCTTGATCAATCCCTCTGTTTCCAAAGAACTTCCACAGAGGCAGCGAATCTTTGGAATTGACTGCGAGGAATCTTCAATTTCACCTTTAATTTTCACATTACTGCTATCTGACACGCCCTGTCCCTTTGATGCCAGCTCAGTTGCTCCAGATATTTGCATCTTTCTGACAAATCAGAAGATGCATAAAGTCAACAAAGGAACACTAGAAGGAAAGAAATTATGGCATACATAGAACTGAATATTCCACCTAAACAGATCTAAAAGTAAAATATCACATCATATAAGTTCCCAGGATTAATAATCTCAGATCATTACACGTTTCTGAAACATGATAAAATCCAGAAGAAGAAAACATCAACAACGGTATTTAACATATTTTATGGTTCAGCGGACTAAGCAGCTCAGGTCATTACATGTTACTGAAGCATAATAAAACTCAAGAAGAAAAATACATCAACAACATTGTCTTCAACACTGACCTATATGTGTCATCCACTAATTTTGCCACCTGTTCTTTAGTGAAAGGCTTCTTTCTAGCCCACAATTTGGAAACTGAGGACAAGGAAAACAAAAAAAAAAATCACTTAGACTCTTGGAGGGGGTAAACCAGGAACACCAACTTCATATTCAAAATTATTAAAATAAATAAGGCACCAAATACTTAAAAAAAAAAAAATTCCAAACGTCTTCAATACAACATTAAAGTTTGCATAACATTTCAACTCTTCCATTAAAGGACAAATAAGACAAATCAGTTAATCAACAAAAGCAAAGAGCAGGGAAAAGGAAAGAAAAATCTGGGGAACAAAGAATGACCCAGGTTAAACAGATTTCAATCTGAACTTGACTGAAAGAAGATTACTACAAATGCTACAATAGATAAATTATAATATTTGCCTCTGGAGAATTTCTTTCGATTCCCTAGACCTTCAAGTCTGCAGATACAGCCAAAATTCTATACTTCCGATATATAGGATTTTTCCCACACCAAAAGGCAAAAATATGAACATGATAGTAAACAGCCAAAGGTCAAGCCTTGAAGCACCAACATGCACCCACCCGCACATGCTTACCTTGTTCATCTGAGAGAAAGGATAATATCCGATCAACAAGATCCTACAAAAATGAGGCATTGACATCATTACACCATTTTATATCTCTAATAAGCAAGAAAAGAGCAGATGAAATTAACCTATTAACATGATTAGCATAAATGACTGTATAATGAATGGACTCAACCTCTATCTGCTTAAGGCTTAAACACATACATAAATCACAGCAATCCTAATACATGTTCTCCACACAAATCACTAAAACCATCCGCTTTAACAATTGCAAACCCACATTTCACTTGTTAACAAGAAAAAAAAAAGTAGTTATTGTGCTCTACAAGAACCATTAACCAGGCAATGAATTTATTAAATAAGACACAAATAGCATGAGTTTCATAGAAAATCCTAATCAGTAGTAATTCTGCCTCACCTGCTTCTTTCCCTGTTTTGAAAGGCTTAGCTGGGTGAGTACATCTTTGAGCTCTTTTATACGAAAATATGTCAACTTTTCCTACAGAAAAGAAATAAAGGACATTATAAGATTAGTAGATTATGTTAGAATAGCCCACCGCACACGTCCCACTGTATAACCCATCCACCCAACCTTTAAATTCAACAAGGAAAAAAAATGTTACAAGAACTAAAGCAAATAAAATCCAAGCATCCTCAAGTGTATGCTATGATATTACATTTCAAGACAGAGAATTATCATGATCACTACAATGAAGAAAAATATCCAATCATTATGTAGTTAAAAAAAAAGAGAGCATTGAACAGAAGCACCATTTTTATTTATAAAAGTAGAAAAAAGGAAGTCCTGCCATAACAGGAGAGAATCACAAATAACATAGGATTATGAGCCCGAAAAACTGAAATATATAACTTCCTCATTGGCAAGCGATGTTATGGTGATAAGTAAGCAAAATTGAACAAAAACTAAATGTCACTGGAATGAACAACGCACGGCCTGCATATCATCAGAGAAACTGTCCTTCAACTGCCTGTGAAAATCCAATTGAAAATTTTGAAATTTCTTCACACATCCTAAGTGCAATTGGTTGTTAAAACGTTATTATTACACTACAAGTTCACTAAAGACCATGAACATCAAATGCATCATCTTTATCAATGTTTTAAGGAGTAGACATCGGTCCCTAAGGTAACGACTTTCAAAACCAGATATCGTGTGAACTACATGGCCAATAATTGCATAATACACAGATATCAACTTTTGAAACTAGATATCCAAGTGACGTTCAATATCCTGGCTAACAAAGAAACAGAAGTAAGCAACACTACGCGGTATAAAAAACCCACTTTTACGGAACCTGCCAGAGCCATAAACCCCACGGTCATAAGGTCGTTGAAATTGATACCGAAAGGTTTGCTAACTAGAGAATTCGTGCGCAAATAAGAAACCTCAGTAAATTTTAAAAGCCACTATTATCTGGTGAACAACAGAGGCAGAAAATAAGATAAAAAAATCAAAGATATACCTTGCAACTATTGACTAAATCCATTTGCTGGAGCCCAATAATTTAGTACGGAAACTTCAGCAAGAACGGGAAATCAGCAAAAAATGCCGCATAAGCTAGAGAAGGCTACCCCCAGCAGCAAAAGATAAAACCAAATAAACCAAGAAAAAAAAAGGAGCAATCAGTCGAATTACAAAGCTAAGAAAGTGAACTTAAAACAACAATTGATCGTTACAATCGGGTAAGGGGAAGGGAAATTTGAGCTGAATACGCGAAAAACCAACCATAGAAACAAATCGAAATCTCAGTGCGCCAGGGAAATGTAATAGACGGTGGTGATGATTAGGGTTTTGGAATCCTACGCCGACTCACCCGCTCCTCTGTGCTCGCTGGATACGTTTCTTTTTGACCGAGAGACACAGGCAGAAGAACAAATCTCCACTTACAAAGTTCGGACCTGTCGCCGATTATCCAATCCGGTTTTTTCACGGCAACAGGTCCGGGTTGGGTTACGGTGCGCTCACGTGCAAATTGCGTTGAGCTTTATTGCCATTTTTAGTTTTTAATGTTAATTTTAGTGATTCTAATGAGCATATTTCGTGACAAGCAAAAAGGCGTTGAAGGTGAAAAAAAGAAGGTGGGGGGCGCGGGGGGGGGGGGGAACAAAGAAGCCTAATTAGGGTGAACTTAGCAAGGCCCGATCCGTCTTCAGTCCATGGGCTCAGACCATAAGTTATCCTTTCCAAGATATGACATTAGTTGATGATTGTCTTTTTTTTTTTTTTGGGAGGCGCGGGGGCGCCGGGGGGCCAACAATATTAATTGATGATTGATGACAACATTTTGAAGAGTGTCAAGTGAAACTTGGATGAGTTCTGTACTTGTATTTTACCACTGGCCAAAAAAAAAATATTTGTATTTAATTGGTTATATAATCATAGAAAATTAATTATATAAGCTTGCTGGAAATAATCTACCACTAGTCAAAAAATACTTCTATTTTACCTAATTTGTGACTAGTAGGGTCTATTTTTAAAAACCATAAATTAGTTACCAAATGGATAAGTGATGTGGTAAACTGGTTAAGCTCTTTTAAAAGTAGTCAAATTTTTTTATTGACTTAAAAACCAACCTAACTAGAGGTTTTTTATATATAATTGCTCTTTATTTATTGGAGGCAAAACTCTCTCAACAAGTATTTAACATCGCTGAATACTTAAGATTTAAAATTGAAATCACTAGTTAAACTAGCATAATCTTTTACCAATTAAGCCATGTGCTAAGTTTGATAATTAACCTCTTTTTGACTTGAAAAAAAAAACATCTAACAGCAATTTTTTTTAGCAAAACTATAATAGCCTTTTAACTTTCTGCTTTTATGAACAATAGTTTGGCATATTATTATTCACTCATGTATCTTATAAATTACTTTATGAAACTTGGAACGACTTGTTGCCGAAACTTGGAACGACTTGCATGTAAAGTGCAACACAATATTGGTCCACATATAATGGATTGGATTAAGTGTTTGGGCATAAGCTGCACGGCAGATGGAAGGAGAAACGGTTTTGAAGGGTTTGCCACTCAAGAAAGATGACGCTGTCAGATGTGTCCATCATGGAGTATCGGCGGGCTCTTCACCTTCCATTCCAATGAATGTTGAAGGCAAGCTTGAGAGGTACGTATGTTTTGTTGGCTGCACCGGCAACAGATGTGTACAGCGACACCTGGTTTATTGGTAAAACAGCAAATGCAGAGGAGAACAGTGAGCCACCAATTGCTCGAGTCGTGTCCGGATGAACACTGTCCTTAAGAACTATTCCGGTACACCTGGACGGTAGACCGGTAGTCCCCCAGGATTAAGCGAGCACTTCCTGCGGCGGAGCAAGGAAACAGAACAGCGGAGGCTACGAGGGAAAACAGACGAACAGAAGACCAGAGGAGAAGACGAGAACCTTTTTTTTTATCTGTTCTGTCCACACCAATGTCCATTTATAGGCTGAGGAATGAGACACAAACGTTGGGCTATAATTACCGGTTAATGCTTCGGTTATACACACATTAAACAACAAACGTTCATGGATTAATGCTTCAGTTACACGCCTTAAACAGCATAAACGTGTACGTCCATTAATCTGAAAACGTTCAGCATTCAATCTGGAGACATTTGGTAGGCAAAATATTAACGCACAGGATTTCGGTTTTCAGAAAACTGCCCAACGCCTCAAGTTCAACTTGAAAACAGCTAAATCAGAGGTTTTTCGGGTAAGCAAAAATAATTATTTATTTAACCATTTTTTGTAAAAATAACCCGGTAAAAGGAATCCAGTGCCTCTTGAACTCGCGTGCAGGGGGGCGAATCGGCTGATTTCAACTGCGATTGCCCTGAGTTGGCCTGTCTCATGTGCGCGAGGCCACTTCTCCTTCAAGCCCATTTTACTAGCCCACTTCATTCCTTAGTATATATTCACTAGGAAATGTCTTCCTTTAGTCAATGTGGGACTTTGACACACACACACTTTTGACACACATACAACAATCCCTCACATGTGTCAAAAGGATCTATATTCGTCTGTGTTATTCACACGGAGGATAATCACTTTGAATTTGGTGTCTGTCGACTTGAACCAAACCTAAACTAATAAAATTTAGCACACAGAAAAATTGGTGTAACTTTGTTATTGAACCAACAGATCTTGAGCATGTGCTAAAGGTCTTATTAATCGGATTATACCCCCACAGTCTCTACTGTTAACGACGGTTTTGCACGTTATCGGCCATGCGCTCGCCTGGTTTTAACAAATGCTCTAGAGATTTTGCCACGATCTCATAGGAGCGGCCCCACTCCACATTTGTATAGATGTTTTCATCAAGTGTATCTACAATGAATGCACCATCCGTAAGGACTATGAAAACATTAAGAGCTTTCGCTCAGCCTCCGTTCAATGCATTCTAGCACTTTCTCAAGCCATAGGAAGGGACAAAATTCAGTGCTAGCAAAACTAACAAGTGACTTGTTCTTACCCATTGAACCCTCTTCATGGGATCTCCAATCACAAAGATTGGGTTGTCATCACCGTTAATTTCAAACAGGCTTAAGTCCCATTCCCCTCGACGTTTCAATAATAAATTTCTTCTCTAGGGGTTTAGTTAACGGATCCGCCAGATTTAACTCTGATCTCACATAATCGATTGAGATGACCCCGTCTTTAAGCAGCTGCCTTATAATATTATGTCTCAATCGAATATGTCTACTTTTGCCATTGAAGGTCTTATTTTTAGCCGTTGCTATTGCAGACTGGCTATCATAATGTAAAGACACTGATGGTGTGGGCTTTTCACCTATTGGAATACTTACTAAGAAGTTTTTCAACCACTCAGCTTCAGTCCCAGCCAATTCCATTGCAATGAACTCAGAATCCCTTGAGGATTTTGTGTTGATCGTCTGTTTTGCAAACTTTCAGGTTATTGCACCACCACCAAGAGTGAATATATAACCACTAGTGGATTTTGTCTCTTCTGAATCTAAAATCCAGTTAGCATCACTGTATCCTTCCAATACAGCGGGAAATCTACTATACAATATACCATAATTCATGGTACCTCTCAAATATCTCAAGACTCTCACTAGAGCCTCCCAGTGTTTATTGCCTGGACAGTGAGTATATCTACTCAATCTGCCTACAGCATAAGCTATATCAGGCCTAGTAAAGTTCATCAAATGCAACAGACTCTCAATAATCTGTGCATACTCAGATTGAGCAACTGGGTCACCCTTGTGCTTTTTTAATTGCACACTCGAATCATAAGGAGTACTCAAAGGAGCATCTTAAAGATGTCCAAACTTTCTGAGGATTTTCTCAACATAATGTTCTTGGGAAAGCAAGATTCCATTTCCATTCCTTATGATTTTTACACCTAAGATTACCTTGGCTTCACCCATATCTTTCATATCAAAATTTGAAGAAAGAAAATTTTTTGTTTCATTAACAACACACATACTAGAGCCAAAAATCAGCATATCATCCACATACAAGCATATAATCACACATTCACTATTCACAAACTTTGTATAAACACATCTTTCTACTTATCAATTGAACCGTCTGGAAAATATTTTTTCTTAAAAATCCATTTACACCCAATAGCCTTAGCTCCTTGGGGCAAATATGATAAAACCCAAGTTTTATTTTTCCTTAAAGAATCAATTTCAATTTCAATTGCTTCTTTCCAATATTTGGCATCAGGAGAAGAAATAGCTTCATAAAAATTTAATGGTTCATCTTGTACTAGATAAGTGAAAAAGTCATCTTCAAAACTTGTTTCTTTCCTTTGCCTTTTACTTCTCCTTAAAACCAAATCCTCGTTAAAATTTTGTTCAAACTCTGAATTCTCAACAGGTTTAGAAACATGCTTAATTTTCAAAGGAAAAATATGTTCAAAGAATTCAGCATCCTTAGTTTCTATAATTGTATTTTGGTCTAAAACATCACTTTTTAAAACTAAAAAGCGATACGCTGCACTTTGTTCAGCATACCCAATAAACATACAATCAGAAGTTTTAGAGCCAATTTTCCTCTTTTTAGGATCAGGCAATAAAACTTTTGCAAGACACCCCCACACTTTCAAATATTTTAAGTTTGGGGTAAACCCTTTCCATAACTCATAAGGTGTTTTCTTCGTTTTCTTATGAGGTATCCTATTTTGTAAAAAACATGCAGACAAAATAGCTTCACCCCACAAGTTATCAGGGGCAGAAGAACTCACAAGCAAAGCATTCATCATTTCTTTTAATGTTCTATTTTTTCTTTCTGCAACACCATTAGACTCGGGAGAATAAGGAGGTGTTACCTCATGTATAATTCCTTCTTTTTCACAAAAATCATTTAACAAAACATATTCTCCTCCTCTATCCGATCTAACCCTTTTAATTCTTTTGTTTAATTGATTCTCAACCTCTGCTTTATATAACAGAAATTTTTCAAAAGCCCCATCTTTGTTTCTTAACAAGTATACTTTAGTATATCTTGAAAAATCATCAATAAAAGTGATATAATATTTTTTACCACCTCTAGTCATGGTTTGTTTTAAGTCACCTAAATCTGTATGAATTAAAGATAGTAATTCAGATTCTCTTTGACTAGAAAAATGAGGTTTTTACTTTGTTTAGTTTCTGCACATACTTCACATTTTCCAAAATCTCTGTTTTTAATTTCAGAAAGTAGTCCAAGTTGTCGCATCCTATTTATATAACCTTTACTAGTGTGACCTAGTCTAGCATGCCACAAATCAAAGGAATCAACCATATAAACAGACATATACTCAGAAGATTCAGTCTTATTCATTTCATCAACATTTAGAACAAATAGTCCCTGATTACAATACCCTTTGCCTACAAACACATTATTTTTTGTCATTACAATCTTGTCAGATTCAAATGACACTTTAACCCCAGCTTTTTCTAATAAAGCAACTGACACTAAGTTAGCTCTAACTTCAGGCACATGCAGAACATCATTTAGAGCCAGAGTCTTTCCTGATGTGAGCTTTAAGACCACTTTCCCTTTTCCTTAAACTTTAGCAGTTCGGGAATCAGCAAGGTAAACATGGTCTTCCCCTTCCTTTACAGGATTATAGGTGGTAAACATCTCTTGGTTTGCACATATGTGCCTGGTAGCCCCGGAGTCTACCACCCATTTCTTCACATCAGAAATCAAGAGAGCTTGTGACACCACTGCAGCAATGATGTCATCATCACTGTCACCATCTCGTTGTACCAAATTTACATTTGGCTTTCGAGGCTTATCACGGGTTGCTCTCTTCCTACATTATGCTGCATAGTGTCCTGGTTTGCCACAGACAAAACAGTCTCCTTTCTTTTTAAAAGAGGGGTTAGAAGCATTGGGTTTGTAATCAGATTTTCTATTCCTCTTGTCTTTAGTTTTAGAATCATACCTCTTGCTGTGAGGCTTTGTCTCCACCAGGTTAGCTTTGGATGTCATTTCTCTGGTTCGAGCTGCACGTATTGCCTTGCGGTTGGTATCTTCGATAATGATGTGAGTGATCAAGTCAGTCAAGGACAGCTGCTTCCGCTTGTGTTTCAACTGCTGTTTGTAGTCAGACCATGATTCTGGCAGCTTCTCAATCAGTATCCCAGCAACAAACTCGTCTGAAAGGTTGATGTTTTCAGCACGAAGCTCCTCCAGCAGCTTATGATATTCGTTTATTTACTCCTTGACATCCTTGTTCTCGGTCATCTCCCATTTGTAGTAGTTGCCCACAACGAATTTTTGTTTGCCGGCATCTTCAGCAGTGTACTTTGTCACCAGGGACTCCCATATCTTACAAGCTTTCTTGTAGACATAGTAAACATCGAACAAATCATTAGATAAAGTGCTAATGATAGTGTGTCGGCATACCTTGTTTGCATGAGCCCATGCAACTCGCTGGGCTTGATCAGTATCAGCAGGAGGCTCGGATTGAGCAAGAGCAGCAGCCACACCATGCATGTCAAGGACGGTGAAGACACGTTCTTGCCAGCGTTTGAAGTTCCAGCCATCAAAGACTTCTATCTTCGATATGTCTGGAAACGGCCTCGGTAAAGGGACGGCAACAGTGGCAGGGACGTACTGACCTCCGGCCGAACCACTCAGCACACCCTCGGGAGTGATATTCTCAGCACTGTTGGTCGCCATTGGGTTGAATAGTTCTTAAGATTGTTGGCTACACCGGCGACAAATGTGTACAGCGATACCTGGTTTATTGGTAAAACAGCAAATGCAGAGGAGAACAGTGAGCCACCAATTGCTCGAGTCGTGTCCAGAGGAACACTGTCCTTAAGAACTATTCCGGTACACCTGGACGATAGACCGGCAGTCCCCCAGGATTAAGCGAGCACTTCCTGCGGCGGAGCAAGGAAACAGAACAGCGAAGGCTACGAGGGAAAACAGACAAACAGAAGACCAGAGGAGAAGATGAGAACCTTTTTTTTATCTGTTCTATCCACACCAATGTCCATTTATAGGCTGAGGAATAAGACACAAACGTTGGGCTATAATTACCGGTTAATGCTTCGGTTATACACACATTAAACAACAAACGTTCATGGATTAATGCTTCAGTTACACGCCTTAAATAGCAAAAACGTGCACGTCCATTAATTTGAAAATGTTCAGCATTCAATCTAGAGACGTTTGGTAGGCAAAATATTAACGCACAGGATTTCAGTTTCCAAAAAACTGCCCAACGCCTCAAGTTCAACTTGAAAACAGCTAAATCAGAGGTTTTTCGGGTAAGCAAAAATAATTATTTATTTAACCATTTTTTGTAAAAATAACCCGGTAAAAGGAACCCAGTGCCTCTTGAACTCGCACGCAGGGGGGGCGAATCGGCTGATTTCAACTGCGATTGCCCTAAGTTGGCCTGTCTCATGTGCGCGAGGCCACTTCTCCTCCAAGCCCATTTTACTAGCCCACTTCATTCCTTAGTATATATTCACTAGGAGATGTCTTCCTTTAGTCAATGTGGGACTTTGACACACATACAACATGTTTTAAGGTTGAATTACTCTTTACTCTCTCTTAGACCTGTCTGATCTGTCTTATATAACATATGGTTGCTTCGACTTCTATCATACACCAAAGTCTTCTAATCAAAGCGGCCTGAGTAGATCAGAGGTTACCAGATTTGATGGAGTAATTTTCTGTGGCAATAATAAATGAGAGGAAATTATCATATGAATTTGTAGTGCCACATCTTCCATATGTGGAATAAAGATTCAAACGAATTTAGGCGGAGATTGATCCATAAGTGACCTAAAAATTGGTCTGGAAAGGGGGCGTAAAACCTAAGAACGCACTCAATGTCCCTTTAGAGCAGAGAGTGAAGGTTTCAATATTAACAATAAAATTTAAGTGGTATTAGAAATTGATTTATTAAATGAAAATTTAGCATAATAAATATTTATTAATATTAAATTGAAATTGACGAGATTATTTCATAGCAATTAGAATTTATCAGAAAATTATTTAATGAAAAAAAATTTATCTAAGAATAATTAAATTTTAAAGATATAAAACCAAGTCATGAATTTTTGGAGAGGAAAAATTAATAAGGTTAGACGTGATTGTGATTATATAAAGCATTTATTACTTAAGATATTATAATTATTTAAATATTATAAAAGTTATATATGAGAAAATATATAAAGTAAGTTTATTCATTAGAATTTTGTGAGAGTTATAGAATGTTATGGAAGATTATTGGAAAAGTTATCAAGTGAAGGGATTGCTTAAATAACCCTCAAAAGTATATTTAAACTATATTTAGGATATACTTTTAATTTTGATAAATCTAACAAATAATTGAATCTCTTAAATAAACATTTATATGATATAAATTGAAAACCAAACGCATTATCAAATTTTTAGGGAAAATGAGAGGTGCATAGGTTTAGAGAGAGAGAGAGAGAGAGAAGCAAGGGAAATAGATGAAGGGAAATAAAAAGCAGAAGAATAGACAACAACGTTGTGCGGGCCACACCATGTAATAACACCACTCACCCGTGCAATTTCAAAACCACCGCCCCTCCTTGTGCACGCACGGCACCTTTCATCTCCTCTCATATTGCATCGCTATTTTCAGGACTTACAGGGCTCTCATGAGCTTGATTTGGAATCCATGATTATTCTTAATTTCAGAACTCCTTTCATAAAAATCCTCCTATACATCAAGAGCTTTTAGTAGTATAAGTATCGAGGGTGCAAATTAAGTTTAAGAATTAATGTTCAAAGTGAGTATTGAGTTTCACCTATCGATAACCGTCAAATTCTTAAGGCTAATAAATGCTTAAATTTAATCAATTTAGATTGTTGAATACGGTTGAGTTTTTACATATGAGTAGGTTAAGATTTAGTTCCAAGCATGAAAAGAGAGGTTTCAAATTTTAGATTCAATTAGCACTCAAAACTTTGATAAATAATCATCAGTAACTTAGAAACAATTGTTAGAAATTGATTTTTGGGTGAAATCAAAGGTTTGAGTGATTTGCCTATCTATGGACTAATTAATGCAAATTTCCAGCGTATTTTCTATATGAACAGTTTAGACAATGTTTGGCTAAAAAAATTATTTCAATTAAGAACTTTAGAAAATGAGGATCTTGTGATTAAATTTTCATAATAATTAGAGTTGATTTGAGTTACTATTAAGTACTCAAGATTTTTATTTTGAAAATGAACTTTTTTGACATAATTGTGAAAATTGAAACATGTAGACCTTCTAGTAATTTTAAGAAGTGACATGGGCAAAAAAAGGTTACCAAAAGTTCGAAATTGTGAAATTCACTTGGTACACTTGAATTAAAATTTTAAATGAATGACTGGGATTTTGAAGATGAATTTTGAAGGTAAAATATATTAGGAATTAGATTTTCATTGGAGGAAGTGAAGATTTTAATAAATTGAGCATTTATTGTTGTAATTAGTGTGTGATTCTGTTAAAAAAGAAGTTTCATGTTGCCCACATGAGAGCAACTTTGAGTGCATATATCCTAAAGAGTAAAGTGAGTTAGTAAGTGAGTTTGGAAATGTGTTAAAGAGGCTCTAGTTCTTTTTATTGGATTTTATTCATGCAAACTTGTAAAAAATAATTTTGTGAAATAAGCTCCCGTGAAAAGCTTTAGTTTGCGTGCCTCGGCTTTGAATTCCTTCACAATGGTTTCAATACTACACTTTAAGGTGAGATTAATTTCTTAAATAAAAAGTGAGATGGCATTCATTAATTTCATTTTACATGGTTTCAACATTGAAGAGATTTAATGTTCATGCTCCCTTCTAACGTTGAAAACTGACAAATAATGAGGCTTAATTTGTTTTGATTATTTACAACTATTGTTTTGATGGCTTATGTAAGGCACGGATTTGGTATTGCCTATGCATGGTATTAGGAGTGCTTTGTATTTGAGATTAGACCTTTGAGCTCTCAAGTCACCTCTTCCTCCTCTTGAAGAGTTACATACAATTGATATGGCGTGGCTAAATAGCTTTTAAGGGCAATATTCTTAATAATAACTTAAAAATTAACCTCCTGTCACTCAGACTAATCAAGAATAATTTAGTAAAATTAGTATGGTATATGGTTATAGAAGATTAATGAAGGTTTTAGGTAGTATTTTCAACCTTAAGTTCGTGTCTGGAGCAAAGTTAGGTCACATAAACCTTAAAAGAGGGGGAAAACAAGGAAGAATGATGTAACACCCTCAAATTTACAAACCGATTTTTCGTAAGTTATTAATTCAAGAAATCATTTTTTTTTTCATTGAACCCTTATCATACCCTTATCATGGTAGAAAAATTTCTACCATGATACATCCAAGACAATATACCACAGGTCTTAAAATATCTCAAAAAGCAATTAGAACCATGAGGGACAGACATGATCCTCATAGCATGTTATTTAAATTAGGTCATGAATCAAAAGGGACAGACATAATCCTCTTGGACATATAAATGCATTTAATAAAAAGGATTAGAGTTTACATGCTCCATAGACAAGATATGTCCTAAGTTGGCACAAGATACATTGTATAATCCAAAATAAGAGGCAACGTAAAAGATGGTGTCTCATACACCATAATTACACCTCTGGTGCTTTCTCGGCCGGATTCGCTCCTGTAAAAATATTAACCACGGGGAATGAGACTTAAAAGTCTCAGTAACCAAAAATTAATATGTAATGATGCATGCGGATGTAACTAATCATGCGATTGCTAAGTGGGCACACAAAACATTTAACCGAACAATATTTTCAAACAAACCGAACAAGTATTTAATTGCATGACTGCACCTTATATCCTCCTTTCACCATGCTCGGACGCCAAATCACCCGGCCAAAGGTGAGTTGGACCAAGCGACACGCCACTCATTGGGTCCAATGAGGGCTTACCACGTGGTAATAATTAACCGAACAGAAATTCCCATTAACACCATACATTAAAATACCCTGACAAGTCATGCATCATTCAAATATCCAAACAGGAATATATCCGAACAATAATATCTCATCATGATAAACAAAAATAAATTTTTAACCCACTTGGCAATAATTTCAAACAAGTATATACAGTATTTATTTTCAATAATTCATAATTTTTCCAAACAACAAAACACACACATAACCATTCACAAACACACTCATCACAACACATTAATAATGGTTACCTTGTGTCTTGAATAACAAGTTCCCCTTCACAACTCCTTTTTCACCACTATCTTTGTCAATATAATCTACATAATTATTTCACAATACTATATATTATTTTACATTAAAATAAATAACTCTATTTAAAGAGTTAGAAAGTCTTAAATCTATAGTCCATATTAACACTAATTTAAGATTTATGCCTTATTTAACTTCCCAAATTCTTTTCTAAAATTCTCGTACCCTAATGAACTATTTTTTTTTATCCTCAATTCACTTCTAGTATCGCAATTTCATCCTTCTACATTCTAAAAATTCATCTAAAATAAATTAAAATTTTAGAATTATCCTGAAGCCTCAAATCACCTTTCTATAACCTCAAAAATACCTATTCATACTTAAATAATATATTAATAATCATAGATTTATCCCTACATCTCAGATTCACATAAATTCAACCATATAGATCTAGATTTTAACTCAAAAATTCTTAAACATGAGTTTCAACCTTAAGAAAATATTCTATAATATTTACTATATCCCTAAGAATTTTAACCTATATTTTTAATCCATCATATCATCAGATTAACTATCCTATAGAAAAATCCTAATCAAAATATTTACTCTATCCTACAAAATAATCATATCACTAGAAAGCTAATATTATTTAGAAAATAACTATAAAATTAATTTTGTAATTAAATAAATTTTTAAATGCTAATCTAAACAGGAAAGTTAGAACATACCTGAAGAAAAAAGAAAATAATCCCCCCTTGCGAGAAAACGCCGAGCAACGTGAGAGGAAGAGAGAAAATAATATAAAAATGGGATTGTGAGTCCCAAAATTATATTAAAAAAAACTATAGGTTTGAATTTAATTATTCAAACCTTTGGGCCCAAAGTTGCAATTTTCTCTAAATTGCATCTTAGCCTCTCATGCTTCCTAATGCACACACCCCCTCCTTTTTATACATGAAGGCACCTCTTCTCTTCCCTCATCTAACCAATGTGGGACTTAGAACCAACCCTTCCACCCCCCTTTTTTTTGTTCCTTCTACTTCTCTTTTTTTTTTAACACACACATAAAAAAATTATTTATGTATATATATCTTAACTAAATATTGCTTATGTGGTTTTAAATTTAAATTTTTAAATTCATAATTAAATACCTAATCATAATATTATTTCTAAATAACCTCAAATAATATAAATTCCTATTATTATCATTTTTTCCTCAAAACCTAAATTCCACAATTTCTTTATTATATAAAAATCCTTTTATGTAACAGCCCTCCTGGGTCACCACTGCCTCTCCAGGGTCTTTTCCCAGGCGCTGGACAACACACATGTCACCACATAATTGCCGGCTTTCCCACTGGTGGTACAGTGGTTATCCTCACCCCACCCTCACGGGGGTCTTTTGGAACCTCCCCAGACTCGAACCTCCAACCTCTACCACCTTAACGAAGTTGAGGCAAAGTCTGGTACCATTGGGTCAAGTGGACTCAATGGTACCAGACTTTGCCTCAACTTCGTTAAGGTGGTAGAGGTTGAAGGTTCGAGTCTTGGGGAGGTTCCAAAAGACCCCCGTGAGGGTGGGGTGAGGAATAACCACTGTACCACCAGTGGGAAGCCGGCGGGGCAATCATGTGTTGACATGTGTGTTGTCCAGCGCCTGGGAAAAGACCTGGAGAGGCAGTGGTGACCCAGGAGGGCTGTTACAAATGACCATCTGCTAGATGTCGCGGCGCATTTGTTATGTGCAGTGGCATATTTGTCCAGAAAATGCAAAAGAACCCTCTTTGTGTCACACGCTGCGACGCATAGCTAAATTTGTTTATGATAAGGTCATGTTCTACAACATGAAAGAGAGAGGAGAGAGAGCGAGAGAGAGAGAAAATGAAAGACAATAGATGAGAAAGATGAAGGAAACTTGGGAACTCTAACAGGGTTTACTCCTTAATATATTTTGGAGCACTTTGAAGCTAACAGACACAAGATGTAAGTTTCCGACGCCTTAATCTTCCTTCCTCTTCCTCTTTTGATAGTTTTGGAGGTTATGGTTTGTCATGAGATGTGACTTTTAGTCCATAGAGACTATAGATCTAAATCGATTGATTTAAATGGAGTTAATAAAAGTTTTTTAGGTATCTAAATCTAAGATTTATGGATTTTCATGTTTTTTGATGGTTGGCCTCATTTATGTTCAAATGTAGGACATTGAATATAATGTTTGTAGGTTGCTACATAACATTAATGACCTTAAGAGAATTTAATGAAATTATTTAAGATTAATGAAAGTTACTAAACTTAATAGGTAAGCTTGAATGCAAAAAAAAAAAAAAGACTTTAGGCATTTATAAAGTTGAAATTTGAAAGTTTGATTCGTATTAAATTATGAAATTAACAATTGAGGGTTAAATTAACTGTAGATTAATCGTCTAATCACTGGTTTGAGTTTGAGATCAAGCTTTGAAAGTATTAGTAGAGGGGTAAATCTTTAACCACTTAAAGGTTTGAGATAAACAAAAAAATATTTGTATAGTTGCTTGTTAATTAAATTTTTCAAAAATGAAGTAATTGTGATGAATTATTGAGTTTCATGATTATAAAAATGTGCTAAAATTATGTGAAGTTTTGATTAACCCAACTTGGCTATAAATAATATAGTTTGAAATTGAGATGTTTGTACGCCATATTTATACGTTGAAATAAGAAGTTGATAAATTGATGAGATGGCTGTGCTGTTGTATTAGTTTTGAACGTAATATATGAGATTGAGAACAAAAGTGAAGTGTGATGAGTGAAATGAATTGTGATACTCATATGTGATGGCTTATCGTGTGAATTAACAAGCTTGCGTTTGTATAGTGAATAAGTGAGAACGATTCATTACATGATTGTCGTGGTAGGAGTTCATCTATGAAAAGGAGTTGTTAAATCCATATGGTATCATATGGCCGCTTTCAATATCTAAAAGTTAGCCTTATCTCGCTATTTGTTGAAAAACTTAACCTAGCTATCTCTACTTGTTTGTCAATAAGACTAGCTTAGGATTTATGACACTCTTGAAATTCAGAATGGGAAAAATCATGGTTCGAAAGGGAGGGTGGTGATCTTTAACTGAGTTACTTCTCACAATTTGTAAACTTGGATACTTCATTCACACGGATAGAGCGCTATTTGAATTATAGCTCGCAGTTTCAGTTATAAGATATGATAAGGACATAAGGGTGGCTCGATCATACATATTATCCAACGTATCACATAATTGATAAATTTGTGGCAAGTAATAATTATTGAATTTGCCATTGTTATATGATTGTTAGTATTATTGCAATAAGTAATGTGATGTGATTATGAGAATCGTGATGATTTGTACTTATGTGTCATGAGTTATTTATGATTACTAGTGCTGGGCAAATGGATTGTAGCTTAGCCTGTAAGTTAGTATTTTTTTCAAATTAGGTTAGGTTAGCTCGTTAGTTAAAACAAGTTGCAAAATCTAACCTAATTCATTCTCTGGTGGTCTAGCCAACCCGCAAGCTAAATAGGCTTATTTGAAACGAAATGAAAAATCATGAATGACAATTTTTTTTCATTTTTTAATCGATGAGAGACTAAACGAGAGTCATATAATTTTCAATAGTAAAAATATAAGAGAAAGATATGTGTGGTGAGTTGAAATAATTATAATTTTAAATGATTAGGGTATCAAGAAAATTCAAAATCGTGAATGAATTTTTTAAATATTTAAATAAAGGATCAAATTTAAATATAAATACAAATCTCAATCCCTGTTAATCCAAATGCACTATGAAGTTTTTATGGTAGATTTTTTGGGCACACTTTTTATTGTAGATTTGTTTCTTAAACACATGTTTTTCTTAGATTCTCACAATTTTATTCAAGGTTATATGTTTACGGGCAACCGCTTGTTTAATATTAAAAATCAATAATTTTAAACAGCCTAGAGATTATAAAAAAAGAAATATTATTTTTATGTTTGATTAGACTAATAAAAATTTATTATTATTATTAAGTTATTTTTATATTTTATGTTATCCAGTGGGTCTCTGTTTATATAAAAATAATTTAGCATTTAATTATATTAAAATTTTAAAGCATGCTCGTGGAACTTTCTCTTATATGTCTAAAATAATTATGAATTATTATTGAGCAACTGTAGAGGTACTGAGGCGACGTGATCTCTAGAAAATAGAAATAAAAAGCCCTCAGCCTAGAGGGAGTGGCGCAAGGAGACCAGGTCAGATGGCTTTTGCAATTTCAAATACACTGCTGCTTCATCCATGTCGGGTGAGGGGTGGGCAACTCATGTCAAAATGGCCGGCCTATCTCTAGAGGAAAATAACCCAATAATCTTTTCACCTGCAGAAGATATTTAGTCTAAGATGCGTCTCCAATGACTATGAGGCCTGTATATCCAAGCGCAGTAATGGGTTATGTGTATCAATCGAAAGCGAAAAACGAAAGCAAGATTTATTGGACCTCACAGTGCAACAGCCATCCAATTTTTACAAAGTCAACAGAGCGGGTTCTACTTGATAATATAATCTTTTTTAAAAAAAAATATAAGATAATTTTAATTAAATTTTATCATTCAATAAAATAATTATTTATCTTTAAACTAATACTATTATTTCATATTTATTTTTATACACTTGAATATTTGATTCTAAAATAAATATAAAATGATTATTTAATAGGAACTTTAAAAAAGATAATGATTATATCTTAAAATATTAAAATATATTATATTTTTAAATATTAATCCTTTAAAAAACGCTTTTCACTATTGTAGTTTTGTGTTTCACGCTTTGCTCTTTATTCATTCTCAAGAAACACATGTGATGCCACGTGCAAAGGACTTATATTTTATCAGCAATATAGAATGGGGAATAGCCTCATGAACTGTTCAACCCACAGTCAGACACACGATTGAAAGGAAGCAAGAGAAATGTTGTGCTCATTCTCATCTAACTTCTAATTAACCAAAGCCTTCTAATTTCGTTTCCACCCACACTGACCAATACTACCCCTGTTTTTTTTTTTTTCGGATGCCAGCAGAGAACAGGTGTGGTTTTTAGAGTCAAGATTAATTAATCCACAATAAACTGACATTCAAAATGAATTAGGACAACGCTCGTGATGGTGCGAGTCAAATAAAAAACGTTCTTGAAAAAGTAGAACCCACTTAGACAAGCGCGTCAAGCACGTTACAATTAATATGTAATACAGCAATCAATCTGCTCCATAAAATTTTACTCCCGTTCAAAGTGCTCACCCCACACAAATTATGGTATCCCTTCAGTTTAACCCACGAAAAGATTAATTGCATCTATTGTGTGATCTTGATCATGGACCATCGAGCTTCCTGTTTTTATAGTTTCTCTCTCTTTCTTTTATACGATTTGAACTTACAATTCAATAATTCATATTCAAATATAAAATGTAAACAACACATGATGGCGCATTATATTTGTAATGCTGACGAGATCACTGAAGAGTTTAGGAGGAGAAGTGGTCGGTTTCACTCTAACGTTTGAGCATGTAAACGGATTTACCAAAATGGATATGCATGCGCGCGAGAACAACTAGGCATGTATAAGTCACTGTCAGGACTCAAGGCTTCATGATATTGATTAGACAAATGAAGGAAATAGATTAGATGTCTGAAACAAATATTTCATGAATAAAGTTTGCATTCCAGCATATGATAGTTGTTAAGGAATCATCACTATCTTGGGGCAATGGCCAGCATGCGTATGGCAGGGTGAACTTTGTGTCATCAATATTGTAGTATACACTGCTCGATCAAATAGTTTATACTTTATTTCACTAGTTGTCTATAGTGAGTGATTAATTAACGTCACATAAAATAAAAGGGAGTGCTTTTAGAGGTGACGAGGATGGACTTGGCTCTGCTTCGCTAATGCCTCGCTCCTCTGAGGCTCCGTAGCAAAATCTGGTCCAGGCTTAATGTTTTATTTTTATTAAAATAAAAAATAAAAAATAAAAGTTTTTAATAAATCTGATTACTGGACAGTTTAGATTTAATATTAATGATCCAATTTTTTATAATAAAAATATTTTTTCAAAAATATTACTAAATAATTGTACTGTCCAAAATATAACTGAATAATCAATTTATGAAATTTTTAATATTAAATTCAGACAATTCATATTAAATCTACACTATTTAGAGTGTATATATTTGGATAATTAGCTTTGTAAAAAATAAATATTAAATTTATATAATTAATATTAAATCTAGACTGTCTAGATTAGTGACTAAATTTATTAAAAACTTTAATTATTTTTACTATTTTTTATGGTAAAAAAATTAAATTTTAATATGAACTGTCCAGATTCTGCTACTATGCAACGGCCTTCGAAGGAGAGAAGGATCAGGCAAGCAAAGCGGAGTCCAGTATACATAGAATATAATATTTAATTTGGTGTGAGGGGTGCAAATCGCAATTAGGGGAGGGGGAGCTACGTACAATGACTAGGTGGCTTTCATGAAATTTTGGGACAGCCGTGGCTATCAATTTTGGAGTTTGAAGACAAGAATCACGTTCCCTATGGAGTCACGTTGTTGAGGATGCAGCCAAAA
>NW_026556258.1:0-38977 GCF_029017545.1 Prosopis cineraria | reverse complement strand
TGATGATAATCATTGCTTACAGAATCTCTATTGAGAGGTACTGTCAACTGCGGCATAATACTTTTGAATTTTTCTGGTCAAGATCGATGTTTTATCTTAATTTTCCATTAATATTCCTTCCCTTTGGATCTTTTATTGATACCCATAATTCTCTTGCAGGGAATCCTTATTTATATTTGTTTTTCAGATTTTGCTGTTCTTCTGGTGCCAATACCTTCGCCCGTTAAGTGGGTTATAATAAGCATCCCAAACCCAAAGTCATCCTGTACTGTTTATATTACAATTGAAGGTGTCGGCCAGGTGTTTTGACTTCAAATCAAACCATCTTAATGCACTTAGGATGTTATTTCCGGATACTTTTTAGAGGAATGAAATTTAAGTTGATAAGGAAAGAGATTTTCTTTTATTCTTTCCTTTTTTTTTTATATTGAGCATCTAATATCTTGAGCTTGCCTCATTTTAAGTTGAAGGGACTTTAACGAGAGCCTAAACTAATCTATATCGAGGTGAGTGAGGATCTTTTGGGTGGAAGTTCTGTCAATAATGCTGATGTATTACACAAACTTAAACTTAAGACCTTTAGTTAAATTGGTATAACTTCCTTGTTTTTTGAACCAATTGTTGGGTGTTATATTTCCTTTCTCCTTAACTAAACCTGTTTATTATTTTCCTAGAAGAGAACCTCAAATATGGTTTGGAAATGTAAGAAAAGCATCCAAGGAAACAGGGTATAACTAGGATTTAGATCTCAGGAATGAGGGTTGAAAAACTAATTATATAAATTACATTTATATTTATATAAATTCTGAGTGTTTAGAGTCTAAAGATGTGTAATATATATATATATATATATATATATAATTTATAGTACAAAACAAAAACTTGGGGCTATGTCCCCTGGCCAATCCCCAGTCCCTCCACCGCCAAAAGGAAACAATGTTAAACTATTACTTCCTCCAATTCTAAAGGGTTAAATAATTAATTTATAGATATTAAGAAAATTAGTTAAATTATTTATTTATAAAAAATGTGTGTTAGTTTTCAAAAATACACCCTTTAATCATTTTCATGGGAAATTACTCAATTAATAAAACTCTTTTTAAATAAATGTGCAATCGATAAGGATAGTTTGGAAAAAAAATTAGAAATTTGGAAGACAAAATGGATTGAGATGTTATATTTAATATCAAAGAAAACTATATTAAACTAGCTCCTGCTTTTAGAATTAGGGAAAATATTTTACAAGTTATGAATCATGTGGCTTATTTCTGAAACTAATCAAAATAAGAAAGTGGGGCAGAGGAAATCTGAATTATTAATTAGGGGGCAACTATAGAAGCCCCACATCTCGTGACAACTAGATAACTTCAGGTAGAAAGCTCCAAGCGTGTCAATTGAGGATGCTTACAAAAGAAGGCACACTCACTACATCACATGGACCAAACTAACATTTTGTGTGTGTGTGTGGATGTAAATTATTTCGTGGAACTCTATATCAGTTTTAGTTCCGGATAGTTACTGTCCTGAAACATCGGTACCTGAAAATAAAGTTGTATTTTGGTTAATATTGATGTTGAAGCTGGGACACTCCAAATTATGTTGAAATTGTATATCTTGTCGTATTATGTTGTCATGTTTTGATGTTCCATATCTACGTCAACTTCAATGTTTACGCGTTATCCCAAGAAGCTCATCAAATTGCACTTAGTAAGAAACTGAAAATACAGCCACAGATTTGTGTCCTACCTCTTTGTTATTGGTCTGAAAAATAGTGGTCCAGCTTCTCTGTTTAGCTGTTACTACAGAAAACAAATAGGTTTGAGTTCGTTCCTGAGTTTTGTGAATTTTCTTTCAAAATTGTTTAAGCTTAGATTTCTTATAAAGTGTATTGCCTCTTTGTTGGTGATGTATACAATATTTTCTGGATACACATTCAAATGCTGCATCCACAACAACTGCAAACTGTATAATCTTCCAAAACTTGGATTTTCTGAATTTTTTTTTTTGGAAGTCCCTCTAGTCGATAATATATATAGGGAAAATATAATAGTTTTTATATTTTTAGCGTGTTTTGATATTAGTCCTTATAATTTATTTTCATCGTTTCAAGTCTTTTAAATTTCATTTATCTATAATGTTTGTCTTTATACTTTTGAATATGATCATAAGGACTTACTTATGGCTAACCTATGCATAAATTATGTTACTTCTTGTGATGACTTATTAAAATTATGATGAGTTGCATGGAAAATGAATAGAAGATTAAAAAAAAAAAAGCTGAACATTAAATCCCCAAATATTAAATCAAAGTCCTTAAACACACAATAAATAAAGCTTCAGAGGAAAGAAAATACACAGCTAGGGTAGACAAGTAAAAAGATTAGTAACAATTTTACTCAAACAATATCCAATTCATCATAATTTTACTAACTTGACAACAAAATTAAATAGAATTATGTACACATCACAAATTTATCATTACCAATGATGATAAAGACTACTCTTCCGGTCCTATTTATAGAGCAAAAAGAGAAAAAAAATTAGTCATATTTATAGGGTATTTGTCAATTCTCAATACCCCTCTTTACATATTTGCCCTTATTAAATGCTTTGAATAAAAATACTAGTAATGAGATTTAAGAATATTTATTAGGGATAAAGGTGGAAGCTTTTTAAATTTAAAAACAAAATTAATGAGGTTTAGGATTTTTCTTAATTTTGATGAAATATGTTAAAAGTAATTTATAAATAGAACCAGATGAGTAATTTATGAGCATATGAAACTCAAGAGACATGAAGTAACAAAAAAAATATGTATAGACTAATATCAAAATATGTTAAAAGTATAAGGACCGATAGTTATATTTTCTAAATATACATTAAGAAACTTTTATCCAAGATATTATTATTTTTTCTAAATACCCTTTATTTTGATTAGCTAATTTGAAGAAACATCCTAATCATCTAAACAACGCCTTTTTTAATTAAAAAATGCATTTTAATTAATGAATTTTATTGAGAGTAATTAATTTTATAAATTTAAAAGCATTAACTAATTTTTGTTAGTTTTAAATTTTTTATTTTGAATGACATTGTTAATACTTTTTTACAAAAAAAAAAATATAAGGCATTTTTAACTAATTTAAACTCCAAATTAGTTAATTATTTTTAAATTAATATTATCTTTTTATATTTATCTTTATTTAATAGGGTGTCTCATTTAAAGGTGAAAGGTTGAATAGTTTATTTATTAAAAATATTTTTTTAAAAAAACTCATCAATTACATATTAAAAAATTAAAAATACTTTATATTTTTTAACATCTAATCTTAAAAAAAAAAAGTCTTATGTTTTTAAAAGAAGAAAGCAAGTTCACATAATAAGAACCGTCTATAGTAGCATTATTTCATCTCAGTTCCTGTCACTCACTCTCTCCATCGCTCTCTACTTTATCTTTGCAATGCACTCTAAAAATCATTAAGTTCCTTTTCTATAATAAACATCAATTGTGACTTGTGAGGATCCTAGTGGATGATCCTCCTCCAATTGTGGATTATTTGCAATTATGGGGTAGGCAAAGCCATGAAGGTCAAGTAACTTGAAGGTTAGTGTAGAGTATATGACAAGTGTTTGATAAGAGAACACACACACTTTTATCAAAAGTTAATTAATAAAGCCAAATTTGCACATGTAAGGAAGTTATCATGTGAGACCGTTGGATGGACACATACCAAAAAGAGGAGGTTGGTGCCCCTCAACCATTGCCAAGTTGTTATTTTTTTTTCTAATTTTTATTTTTCACCTTAGTCAAAATGGACACAAGCCATGAGAATTGAAATTTAGATTTAAATTTAAACTAAATTCTTATCAGCTTTTATTGATTGAGAAATAGATATAAGCTCATTATTTTCACTCTTCTGTTTCTACTTTGAATTTCAGCTTGACTTTCTTTTGCTTTTAAAATTTTTTATACTACCTTAACAAAAGATTTTAAATATAAGATTTCAAATTAAAAAATTCAAATTCAAATTCATCAATCAAGCATTATCTTAATTTTTAACCAAAAAAAAGGAAGATTTATAATGAATTAATTCTGTCCATCAAATAAGTTTTATAGTTTATATTTATTTTCCAAGTGAATTATTAAAACAAAATATAAATTGTTTAAATTAATTGAACAACTAAATTTCGGCCGCCAATCCACCAGGCACCACTTGGCTGTGGGAGAATGTCGATGTACAATTTGCTAAGTTGCAATCTCTCCGCTAAAAGCCTAAAACACTCAATTTCTCACCGACAAGATCTACGAGGAAAAGAGAGAGAGGAAAAAAAAAAAGCTTGTCTCGCGGAATTTCTCGCAAAAATATTGAGTGCAAGATTCATTGTAGAACAGTGATTTTTCTTGCACAATTGCATTGTAAGAATCACGAATCATGGAATAACGTTGCAAGAAAAACTCCATATGTCATTCAACTCGTGGGAAAGTTTCTCATAGATTTAGAAGCATGCTAGAAAATTTTATGTTGTTGTGTTTAAAGGTTTGAATTTGAATTTAGATTTAAATCAAATCTTATATTTGTGTATACAAAAGTATATGAATTTGAATTTGGTATGACTTCTTTATGCTATAGGTGCGTCTAATATTACTTCCGTCTCTTTTTTCATATTTTGTTTTAAATTTTAACTCATCTATCTTCTTCTTTTAAAATTTTTTACACTATTTAAATAAATAATTTTAAATATATAAATTTTAAATGTGAGATTTTAAATATAAAATCTTAAATTTTTAATTCAATTTTAAATAAATCAATCCAAATATTACCTAATTATAAATTAATGAGAAAGTTTCTGGTGAAATATTATTCATGGAAAAATGTTAGAATAAGTGTGAATAAACTTAAAAAAAAATATAAGAAGTATCACGTTGGATAAAATTAAATTTATTAACTAATAATATATAATAAAAAAGAAGAACATATAAACTTGAGCATTAAAGTTGTACATTAAGATGTGATGTCTTTTCATCATTTTTATCCATTTGTCCTCTCCTCCTATTTCTAGGCAACGGGCTCCCTATTTCTAACAAATGAAAAGCTAATTTAATAATTAATATACTCTCTTTAATTCCTATTATAGGGTGTCTTTTAAAAAAAATTTTTAATCCTTAATATAAGGAACATGGTGGAGTATGAATAATAAACTTGAGTATTAAAATTTTAAGTTAAAGATATGGGGTCATCTTGCCACTCTTGTCATATGTTCTCTCTCCCCATTTCCAAGTGTCACTCCCTACTCCCAACAAAAAGTTCTCCCATATATATGTAAAATCTGAATCCACCAAAAAAAAAAAAAATCGAGTGAGAAATTCTTGCCATGTTTTAGTATTTTTATAGTGAATATCTAGGCATGTGTAAATTTAATTTTGAAGCTACGCGTGGCTAATCAATTCAAAAAAGGCAAGGATGATTCATGTATATACGCCACAAAATAAGAGGATCCATAGGTGTGGGGACCAAGAGTGAAAGCAAAATGAGCATAATTGAGGTATTTGATGGAGAAGGTAAGAGGAGACTAAATAATTATTGCATGTTTCCACTATCATTTGCCTCCTTTGCTTTTACCAATTGTCTCTCATATCATTAACCCCTTTCATATTCCTACTACCTTCCACAAGCTAAGCTTCGTCTCACCATTCTTCATCATCACCTCCCATTCCTTTCACGAAAGAAATAAATTAGTGCATCTTTAATTTCATGTTAAAACTTATCATAAAGTCACAACTTTTGGTGGAAGCAGATAATGACAATTTTATTAGAGTTAGAAAACGAATGGGCTTAGTTTATATTTGCTTTGGCTTGTATAGCTAGTTATTGCAAAAACAATCAATTAGTTAACCTTAACCCTGATTAATTAGGCTTAGGGTTGGGTATAAAAGTCCTTTTTATTTTTAAATTTATTTTTTATTTTTTGAATTAAATTACATTTACGTCTTAAAGTACAAATCAAAATGTTCTAAAATTTAAAATAAGTCATACAAATCATAATTTTATTTAATCCAAATATATAAAATATCATATATAGTGTTAAAAATAAATAAGATTTAAACATGTACCTTTAGCCTAAGCTCTTTTTTTATAGCATAAAAAGGTTAGACTCAAAAGTTGTTTTGTATAATAAAAAAAACCTAATTTTTAAAGCCCAAGCTCAAAAAATAAAAAGATTTTTAAATTGTAGTCTGATGGCCAAACCCTGTATTTCCAGCGCTAAGTTTTAGTGATTTTCAACTTGAAACCAAACATATTTCAAGAAATTGTTAAAGAAGCCTAGATATCATTAATATCTAGTACAAAGTATACATTGAATAGTTGAATTATTCATAAGTTATAGGGAACATATACAACTTTTTACTGTCCATTTTGCATAATAATGGACAAAGAATTGTGTTTAGTTAGCTAGAGAAATTATATACATATATAACTTGAATATTAAGAAAGAGTGATGCCATAGGCATTATGTGGTGATGATCATGCAAATATTGACTGGTGCATTTGTGTGTGTGTGTGTACATACATCGAATATGTTTCACATGGAGATCTCATCATGATGAATGGAAACCATCTCTATCCTTCGCGTGCTATCTAGTGCCTTCTCAACAATGCAAGTATGAACTCCCAACGTACATGTCAATTTAGTTGGGATGAGTCAATTCTTTAACTAATCAATTTTTAAAGCTGATATTGATGAAGGAAATTATTTGTCCATACAAAAGAAAATTTATTTTTTAATATTTTTTGATTGAAAAATTTTAGATGAGCTGAATTTTAAGGGTTTGTCAATATCAAGGTATGCATCCATGCTCAAAAAAAAACATTTAAAAAATATTTACTGATCACTCATTAATAAGGTCTTCACATTTGTGGTAGCATTTGAATCTTTGACTTTATGAATTGTCAGTTAAATCTTTAATTATCAATTAGACTAACTTTTGTTTATCCTTTTTTAATAAAACTATATTAATTTGCTGAAAATGAAATCTAGACATTCAGATTGTACGCGACTTTTCTTTAGCTCGTTTTGTAGCATTTTACACCAAAACACACCTAAAATATGTATATCAAAACATCTTCGGAAAGTATAATTGTCTGAAATAAATATGATTTTTAAGATTTTCTCACTTCAAGCTGTAAGTTCTTACATTAGTCCTTCGATATAATAATTCATAAATATAATCAATATAACGTATAAAAAAGATATTACGAATGATGCAACCATTGGAGAGGAGAGTTGTTGATGACAAGAATTCCCAGCCATAGGTTAATAGGTTAATTGGAAATTGGGAATGCAACAAACATAACATCATATCTAGAGAAACACGTACAACCACAAATAAGAAAATAAGAAATTGATTTGGATTAACATCATGATTGTTTAGTTTTAAATATATCTTTTTTTATGGTTAAAACTTAAAAGGAAAAAAAATTATTTTATCACGATGCGCAGATAAGACTCTACATGTCCGAAATGTAAGAGCTAGATAATTAATTCACGCACGAAATTAGTTGAATTAGTTATTTGCAAAAGAAGATGTTAGTTTTCTTAAAATACCAATCATTTTAATTATTATATTGAAATTTATTCGTATTAATTGCACGCGCACAATTTGATAGGGGTAGATTAGAGAAAAAAAGTGAGACAAAAAAGATTGAGATTTTTCATTTAAAACCGAAACAAACACACAGCTAGTTCTTACATTAAAGACGAGTAATAATTTAAAGTTTTCTTGAAGATTGTTTCTAGTTTTGCACTATTCAAAAACCCTACTATAATGTGTAAAATTATGAGCTTGAAAGAATAAAAAAAAGTTGACTCAGGCTTCCCTTTTGCTTCAATCTTAATTAGCTTCAGTTTAATGTGTTTCAGTCCAAAATAAAAACATTTTTTCAATTAATTATAATTCAAAATATAAGCAACCTAATATATATGAAAATGAATTCCATTTTAATTCTTATATTTATTAACCTATATTCTTGTATAAAATTATCTCTCATTTATCATAAAGTGCATTAGTAATTGGGAATAAAAAAAAAAGAACAATAATGTATATTTTCATAAGAATAAAAACTTTACTGATATGCACTTTTTTATTTAAAGAATGTTTATATTTTAGACAAGAAGGAGTATTTCTTTTTCATTCTTTTGAGATTTAATTATCATTCTCTTAAGAGATTAAATTAACAGAAATTAAACCATATGTTCAACTATATATATGCAAGCAGCAAGCGATGAAATTTTGAAAAGTGAGAGCATTAAATGAAATGCAACCCATCCGTAATTTGTTATCCTATGTTTTAAATTTTCCATTACATATAATAATTATTAGTTATGCTAATTAATGTTTTGAACTAGGATTAGACATCAAATTAGA
Organism: Prosopis cineraria; assembly: GCF_029017545.1. Lineage (NCBI taxonomy): Eukaryota > Viridiplantae > Streptophyta > Magnoliopsida > Fabales > Fabaceae > Prosopis > Prosopis cineraria. The sequence continues at coordinate 30,552 of NW_026556258.1, read as the reverse complement.
AAGAGCAACGGGTTGCAATGTTCATGATTCAACCGGTTAGATCGACAATCAAAGCAATGACATAAAAATTAAATAAAAATAATATTTATATACATAAATATATAAATAAAACATTAATTGTCGATGGTGCTTGAAATCTCGACACCAAAGGCTAGACGCCTAGACTGCTAGAGCTAGAGGCAAAAGCACGTCGGTACAAGCTTGCAATCTTAAAGCAAAACGATAGAGCTAAAGGCATGCCATCATATCATGTCATGAGTTTCGGATCTCAATGCCAAAAGTTAGATTACTAGAATGGAGGAGAGGTCAAAGATTGAGTATGAGCTGTCAAGAGAGATCAAAGATGAAATAAGAGAAGACAAAAAAGAACTAGAGATTAAAAAAGAGAATTTGAGTGACTTAATTTAAATTTCTTTTTTTTTTTGCGTTGAATTAGGTTTACCCGCTTCGATATTCAAGTCAAATTTGGTTCTCTCAAAATCTATCGAGTCAACCCTGTTCAAATGCCAGATTGGTCTACTTCATTGACCTAGGCCATTTTGATCAACAAATGGTGGCTGGACCAGTTGGATTGTCCAGTTGGTTTTCAAAACATTGATGGGAATCACCGAACAATGAAGTGACCAAAAAGCAAAACTTTCTAAAAGTCTGCAAAAGTGATGATATTATTTCTCTCTTGGTCTTTATATGTAAGGTATTTTTTAAAAGTTTATCTTGTTTCTAAATATAAGAGAAGTTATAATGATTTTAAATAATTGAACAATTTTGCTTTTGTTTTGAAAAGTGAAAGAAATATTAATTTGTGTACTTTATCCACTATCATGATATTAATTATGTCATTTTTATTAGAAGCAAAACTTAAAAAAAAAGTTATGATTTTATGAGTTTTTAACTAAATAAAAAATTTGCTTGATAAATAAAATTTGATTAAAAATATTATATATATAAAAATGGAGGGAGTATGTTATGTATTATGGGTGGTTGAATAAGTTGCTTGACTTTGGTTAGACTGAGAGACTCAGATATGTGATCTTCATCATTACCCCAACAAGTGGCAAATGACTAATCCTACATTACAATAATACTACAAAATTGTCTGTGCCTCAAGCCTCAGTATCCAATTGGATCCGATGCCTATTTAATGGGAGCTAACGATTGTCAATTAAATCTTTTTATTAAAAGAGACGTATTTATAATTTAATAATTAACATTAAAAGAAGTATGTATAATGTACCCAGAATCATAATAATAATAATGATCATGATCATGATAATAATAATAACAGTTTCACTAACAAAATTTAATTTAGTTAGCAAGAATTTGACCTATAATTTATAAGGTTATAAAATCAAATCTTGCTTTCAATATGAGAATTTCATTAGTGTGTGACTTCAACTTTTACTTACTAGTCTAAAATAATAATAGCTGGGATATAATACTAGTGATGGTTAAATTGAGTGCCGATTGGGCAAGTCTTAAACTTGAATATTGCATGTATTGAAAAAAAAAAATCCAACATAATTCTTATTCACACAGTGAATCTAAATGGCGGTTCAATTAAGGAAACCCACGCATATAACAAGGAAAAACATATAGTAGTGCAATTATGAGATATGAGCCCATAAGATAGTAACATTTTCTAGTGTTACACTACTTGAGTGTGAATGAATGCATGAATGGAAAAACTTCAAAAGCGAAACAATTATGTTGGGAAAAGCTTTTTATAACCTTGCTTAAATCAGGGTAAGCAAATAGTCCCTCTATAACTCTATTCCTAATTACAGGATCCTTTTAACAATTTTTAACACATCACTTATGCTCTTGCCTATAAAAATACACCAAGTCACATTATTTTAATTCTACGTGGCAACCCCTTAATTTATAATTTAGTGTTTATATTTAAAAAAAAAAACCATCTAGGGGGAGATGCTGGTTTTTTTCCTTAATGGCTTGAGTAACACTAACATTGATTTTGAGAATCCAATACCCCAAAAACCTAGTTGAACACTCTTTCTAATTAATTAATGTGAGAATATCTCTATCAATAGGGGTATTTCTTGTAAAGAAATATATAAAAAGGAACAATACAAAATTGCAAAAAGACTTCTATAATTAGGAACAGAAGGAATAGCATCAAATGTGGAATATTTTGTCACATGAAAGACGAAGGTCTCTATCATTTTATAAATTTACAATAAAATTAAATCAATGTCGTACGTAAAAGAAGTTCAAGCTTGCTCTATCATAGTGAGACTTAAAGTAGTACGTTTACGTTGAGTTTGCGTAGAGGATTCGAAATGATACTTGGAGCCAAACAGGTTAAGGTAGCGGATGTGCTGGACCATGTTAATTTCTAAGCGGTACTCTTCATTCAATATATATAATAATAATGCTCTAATGGGTAATACAGTGCCTCTTAATAATTTTTTGTATTCATTCACATTTTCCATTTTGATTCATTGAGGAAACGAATCAAATCAAAAGAATTTTATCTGTGTCACAAACCATGTTTAGAATTTGGAGTGTTCCTTTACTTCCTCCACTTTCATGATTAGAGATTTTGAATTTCTTCATATTTAAGGAAAGCTCGTTAGTTCCCGAGATCTGCTAATTCAAGTATTCTCGGTTTGTTCCTAGTTTTATTTTAAGAAATATTTTATAAATTAATTTTTGAAAAATATTTTTTTAAAAAAATCTATTTGGTTATGTTAATTTGAAATCAATTTTAAGATTAAAGCAGTCATCGCTACTAGCCGGTTAATAATAGTTATACATGGTAGTGGTGTATATATTATATAGTCTACTTCTAAAACCAGAAAAATAAAAAATAATAATAATAACAGCTTTTAGAATTTTTTTATTTTTGTATTTAAAATAAAACAAAAATATAAACAGTTTTGAAGACATTCGAATCCAAATAAAAGACAGTTTTAAAAAACAGAAATTAAAAGCCATTAATATTATATTTTATTGTAATTTTTACCATTGACTACAACCAAGTGACCGACAAAGTAAAAATATACAGAATACCAGAGGATAGTGGTATATCGTTTATAAGATAAGATCATAGGACTTCATAATCAAATTGAGGGTCCAATCTTCACTTCTGCAGGGTGTGTAATGAACCTCTAATAATGGATAACTATGACCAGAACTATTGGCTGTCATTTTCAAGTCAAGAATTTCCTTAATACAGTAATAATTCATTAGAAATTAGTTAACCCAGACTCTTAGCATGCAGGATAATATTATATTGAATAGAAATAATATAAAGACAATATAAATAATATTTGGAAAAAAATGTCTGTTTCTTTATGGTTCTAAGATACTTGGTTTTCTTGGCATTGAAAAAAACAGTAAAAAAATTTTAAAGTCAGCCCTTCAACCATGAGGATCAGGGTTGGACTTTGCAAAATAAAGCCAATCAATCTTAACAAGGTTAGCTTCAAAGGCAAGGCAGGCCTTGATTGCCAACTCTAAATGGAGGTGCTAGCAATGGATAAGTTAATGGTGTGCCTTAATCCTGATAAACTCTCGAGATTCAACTTACTTAAACTTTTGTTTACCAATATAAAATAATAATAGTTTGGATAGAATACCAATGATGGTTAAATTGAGTGCCAATTGGGCAAGTCTCAAAGTTGTGAATATTTCACATGAGAAAAAAAAAAACAATCCAAAATAATTCTATTCACTTTGTAAATCTAAATGGTAGTACAATTAGGAAGACATATAGCAAGGAAAAACATATACAGTAGTGTAATTATGAGATATAAGCCCCATATGATAGTAACATTTTCTAGTGTGTCACTACCTTGAGTGCATGAATGCCATGAAATATACAAAATTCAAAAGCGAAATAATTATGTTGGGAAAAGCTTTCTCTAACTTGGCTGGGTTAGCAAATTCCCCTATTCCTAATTATAGGATCCTTTTAACAATTTTATAAAAATAAAGAAATGTAGACTATTTTAATGAAAAAAAATTGGCAATAATTGACATTATCTTGCTAAAAATACCACTTGAAAATAGAGAAATGCTTGTGTGCACTCAGTCACTTATATGCTGCAATAAACATACATTAGGTCACATTACTTAAACCCTATGTGGCAACCCTTTAATTTGTAATTTAGTGTTTATATATAAAAAAACCATTAAGGGGGGGATGCTGTTCCCCCCCCCCCCCTAATGGCTTGAGCAACACAAACATTTATGAGAATCTTTAACACCCCAAAACCTAGTTGAACACTCTGTCTAATTAATTAATGGGAGGATATATCTATCAATAGGAGTATTTCTTGTCAAAAAGAAAATATAAAAAAGGAAAGAATACAAAATGTGGAATATTTTGTCAGATGAGACGGAGGTCTTTATCATTTTATAAATTCACCATAAAATTAAGTCAATGTCGTACTTTAAGAGAAGTTGAAGCTTGCTCTATCCATAGTGAGACTGAAAGTAGCACGTTTATGTTGAATTTGCGTAGAGGACTCGAAATGATCATGGGAGGCAAACAGGCTAAGTTAGGGTATGTGCTGGACCATGTTTATTTCTAATCAGTACTCTTCATTCAATATAATAATAATAATAATAATAATAATAATAATAATAATGCTCTAATGGCTAATACGGTGCCTCTTAATAGCTTTTGGTATTCATTCACATTTTCGTTTTTGATTCATCAAGGAAACGACTCAAGTCAAATAAATTTTAACTGTGTCACAAACCATGCTTAGAATTTTAAGTGTTCCTTTACATTCTCCGCTTTCATACTTAGAGAATTTGAATATCTTCATATTTAAGAAAAGTTCGTTAGTTCCCCCCTCCATCTGCTAATTCAATTGTTCTTGGTTCATATCATTAGGTCTTTGTTTGGGTTTGTTCCTCCTTTTTATTTTAAAAAAATGTTTTATAAATCAATTTTTGAAAATTATTTTTCAAAAAAATATATTTGGTTTAATAATTTGAAATCAATTTTAAGATTAAATTAGTGATTGCTAGTGGTTAATAATAGTGATATATGATAATGGCATATAGTCTACTTCTAAAAGCAAAAAGTAAAAAAAAAAAAACAGCTCCTAAAATTTTTTTAGTTTTTCTGCATTTAAAATAAAACAAAAAATATAAACAGTTTTGAAAACACTCAAATCCAAATAAAAAAAAAGTTTTTAAAAACAGAAATCAAAAGCCCTTAATATTATATTTTATTGAATTTTTTACCATTGACTACAACCAAGTGACCAACAAAGTAAAAATGCACAGAATAACAGAGGATATTGGTATGTCGTTTATAAAATCATATGACAACATAATCAAATCGAGAGTTCAATCTTCGCTTCTTCAGGGTGTGTGATGAACATCTGATAATGGATAATTATATTCTTTATTTAAATTTGCAATATCAGCTTCCATTTCAACCATTTTGGAGTTCATGTTTTCCACTTTAATTTCCAGCTCACTAACCTTCTTCTCCAGTTCAACATTCTTCTCTTCTATGTTTATCATACCTCGTCCGTCGTTTGACACTGCCTATATTCAAACTAACAATCCAAATACATTCCAAATCAATTTATACTTGTGGTCGATTTCGTAACCTTTTCAAGTCGCAAAACTTTACAAAAGTTACTGTATATACAATGAGGGCTCTCTTAACGGTATAATTTTGGAGAGCAAGCAAGCTCAAAGATAAAGAAATCGTCATTATTATTAAAATGGATTATTAAGACAAGTAATTAAGATAAGAAGTGCGTATTTAAACAAGGCCTAAAATCTAATTCTTTTGTATATGTTAGATTGGAGAGGAAAATGTAATTGTTTCAGGTTTAATAATTTATAAAAGACACATAATATAAAATTAAACCGCTAAAACGTGATCTTAAGGATTCATACCTTTAAAAAAAAAAAACTCTTCTAAAACTTAAACTCCTTAAATTTAATGGCCGAGATATGAATAGAGAGAGAGAGAGAGAGAGAGAGGAATTTTTGAAGCTAAATTGAAAACGGCATACCTTGGCCTCTTTGAGTGATCCCTGATTGACGCATTGGAATGCTAATCTGAATAACACGATCGCCGGAACTACTGGCTGTCATTTTCAAGTCAAGAATTTCCTTCATACAATAATTATTCATTAGAAATTAGTTGACTCAGACTCTTAGCTTGCAGGATATATAATATTATATCGATTGACTAGAAAATAATATAAAGAAAATATATAAATAATAATCGATCGGGGAAAAATAGTTGTTTCTTTCTGGTTCTGAGATACCTGGTTTTCTTGGCATTGAAAACCAGGAGAATCTTCAGAAGGATATTCCAAACGTGATTCCCCACTTCCCATGATCCAAAGTTTTAAAACTCCTGTTTGGATGCAAAGAAAATATTTTTGTCGCAGAAAAATCTCAGCTATGAAATACCGATGAATGGTAAAATAATTTATAACAAGCTTTATACAGAGAACATCCCAATGTAAAGCACAAATCTTAAAAGAATACTATAAGACATGTTGATTGAAGTTGGAAAACTGATCATGATGATCCCCGACTGAGATTCATGAATGTATGTTAGAATATAATTTAAATCTCTAAAATTTATTAGGGTATTTTAACCACGATTTTGGTCTTGTCCATATGGATCAAAATTTGAGAGATTTGGGACGTCTCATTGTTGATAAAGTGCTTAATTTTGGAGTTTCATCGCCCTTGTTTAATTAATGTTTCAGTTCAAGAAATATAAAGAAAAATAAATGTTTCAATAAAATTTAACTAAGAAGATTAACCGACTCTCTATTGGGAAGTTTAAAGGGAAAAATTGATTTCCATTTGAGATAAATATCAATCTCTAATGTATATCCTCCACGCGTAAAGTACTTATTAATTGGCAACAATTATCGCTTTGTTTCATTCTCATTATGGCTGAGAAATCATAAATGGAATTATATACATGATAAATTGATAATTCAACTTCTTTAATTAGCTTTTCACTTCATTAACTAGATCAGGTCGGATGCATTAAAATTTGTACGTACGAACAAGTCTTGAAACTATATATTGCTAAACCCACTTGAGCATATCAAGTTTTGGGGTTATGACTATGATCCCATTAGAACAAAAGATTTTGTTCAATCATATAACAAAAAATTTCTACACATATCACGTGGGTTGTTAAAAATCCTGGTATCACAATTGTTATGCTTGGCCTGATGAACAAGCTAGTCAGCATAACAAATTGCCTCCCTGAAAGTGTGAGGATACAATCTGATTGTGTATAATAAGATTCCTAATCTTTTTGATTGTATTGAACAGATGGTGATCTTGTGAGTGATCATTCCCAATTTAATTTTATTTAATTTTAATCTGTACACTATTATAATTTATAATTGTTTATATATTGTGTGAAGTTTCCATGCATTGGCCTATCCAATGAATCGCGACTTGCAAATGAAAATTGATAAAATTGATAACGATGTAATTCATGTGACAATAAGGCATATGCACAAGATACCAGGATTTCGTTTGTAGACAATCTTTAAATATTTCTTAAATAATGTTTCTTGACCGATGCATGAGGCTAATCTTAATTTTGATGAGTTATTGGGATCTGATTATTCACCTTAATTTTCAATTTAAAAAAATAAGTGAATCATCACTCTTTTTATTTTATTTTTTAAAAAATTCAATTAAATTGAATAAAAGAATGTCAATGTCAATAATCATCACCATATATATGTGTGTGTGTGTGTGTATATCTTGTAGCTTCAATCTGATTGGTAAAAAAATAAAAAATAAAAATTGACTATCATTTGTTAATAGATTTTAGGTTAATATTAATATGAAAATTTCTCTTCATTCATTAATGATATTTAATTTATTTTTTTATTTTTTATATATTTTAGTCTATTTTTATGGAAGCATTTAATGAGATTTAATTTATTTTTTATTTTTTATTTAATTTATTTTTTATTTTTTATGTATTTTTAACTCCGCCTATGTTTATAGCTGGTCCCAAGCCCGGGTAAAGGAGGAGGGTTGTGTTAGGCCATCAACAGCCAATGTAAAACTTTGTTGAATCTATCATGAACATGGACAATAGACGTTATAATGTTAATGCTAGGTCGTTGCCCGTAAGTAACGCGCTGCATGGCTCGAGTACAGTGATAAGTGAGTTAGAGCCGCTGCATCGGTGCCCGGATGTAGTGTTAAATGAGCAAGGGCTACCGCGTCATTCTGGACGCACGCGGCTAAAGAAGTTAGTCCATAAGAGCAAAATTAGATTTGGTACTTGGAATGTTGGGACATTAAATTGTAAATCTTTAGAGGTTGTAGGGGTTATGATTCAAAGGAAAATCAATATCCTTTGCCTGCAAGAAACAAAATGGCGTGGAGAAGAAGCTAAGGATATTCAAGGTTTCAAACTTTGGTATACAGGAAAAGTAAGTGCACGCAATGGAGTAGGCATCATTATAGATAAGGAGTGGAAGAAGAACGTTGTAGAAGTTAGCAGAATTGGAGACAGAATTATTTCCTTAAAAATGATAATTGGACGTGAGACTGTTAATATTGTTAGCGCTTATGCGCCGCAAATCGGGACAGAAGTCAGTCTTAAAGAATTATTTTGGGAGGATCTAGAGAGGTTGATTCGACATATACCACAGAGTGAAAAGATTTTTATTGGAGGAGACTTTAATGGGCATGTTGGGAGGGAAGCTGGTCAGTATGCGAGGGTGCATGGTGGTTTTGGTTTTGGAGAGCTAAACAATGAAGGACAAACTCTTCTTGATTTTTCATTGGCGTATGATTTTAAGATTGCCAACACTTGTTTCAAGAAGAGAGATGAGCATCTCATCACTTAGAAAAGTGGAGCCTCAAGGTCACAGATTGATTTTCTTTTGGTTAGGAACACAGATAGAAGACTTTGTAAAAATTGTAAGGTGATCCCTGGAGATGCTGTAACGACACAACATAGGGTCCTAGTCCTTGATGTGTGTATTATGAGTAAAATCCAAAAACGTCGACAAGTAGTAACACCAAGGATTAGGTGGTGGCAATTAAAAGGTGAGAAGCAAGATATTTTCAAGCGAAATCTTTTGGATAAAGGAATTTGGGAATCTCAGGGAAGTGCTAACCTCATATGGGAGGATATGGCTAAAAAGATACGGGAGATTGCAAAAGTAGTTTTGGGAGAATCGAAAGGTTCTGGTCCGAGAGATAAGGAGTCTTGATGGTGGAATAATAGTGTACAGGACAAAATCAAGTATAAGAAGAACTGTTTTAAAGCCATACATTTGTGTAACAATGAGGAAAATTGGGAGAGGTACCGTATGGCTAAGAAGGAAACTAAGAGAGCTGTGGGTGAAGCTCGTTCTAAAGCTTTTGAAGAATTTTATAAGAACCTTGAGACGAAGGAAGGAGAGCAAAATATTTATAAGATTGCCAAGAGTGGGGAAAGAAAATCAAGAGATCTAGAACAGGTAAGGTGTATTAAGGATGAAGAGGGAAGAATTTTAGTTACAGATGATGAAATTAAAAATAGATGGGAGACTTACTTTTCTAAACTTTTCAATGATGGAGAGGATTCATCTAGTAACTTGGAGGATTTAGTAACTGATGAAGGAGAACAAAATTTGTCATTCTATCGAATAATACGTGATAAGGAGGTAAAGGAAGCTTTTAAGAAAATGGCAAATGGTAGAGCCAACGGACCTGATTGTATATCTATCGAAGCGTGAAAATATTTAGGTGAAGAAGGGGTGAGATGGTTAACTAAGTTATTTAATGTGATTTTACGGTCCAAGAAAATACCTGATGAGTGGAGGAGAAGTACATTAATTCCTATTTATAAAAATAAAGGAGATATTCAGAATTGTACTAACTATAGAGGGATTAAACTCATGAGCCACACAATGAAATTGTGGGAGAAAGTAATTGAGCACAGGTTGAGATTGAAGACAAGTATTTCTGAGAATCAATTTGGTTTTATGTCAGGTAGATCAACTACAGAGGCGATTTATCTACTAAGGGGATTAATGGAAAAGTATCGTTGTAAAGATAAAGATCTACACATGGTTTTTATTGATTTGGAAAAAGCTTATGACCGTATACCAAGAGAAGTGCTTTGGAAAGCGTTGGAAAAAAGGGAGTACGGATTGCTTATATTAAAGCCATACAAGATATATATGAGGGGGTAAAAACTAGTATAAGAACACCTAGTGGTCAAACAAAGGATTTTTCTATAAAGATTGGACTACATCAGGGATCATCTCTGAGTCCTTATTTGTTCAACTTGATTTTAAATGTTTTGACGAAACATATTCAAGAGGAAATCCCGAAATGTATGCTCTTCGCGGATAATATAGTTCTTATAGCAGAGACAAGAGAAGAGGTTAATTGCAAACTTGAGTTATGGAGGAGGACATTGAAGTCGAAAGGTTTTCGTCTGAGTAGAAGTAAGACGGAATATTTATATTGTAAATTTGGTAAAGGAATATTCGACAATAATTTGAAAGTGAAATTGGGAGATCAAATTATACCTCAAGTGGAAAAGTTTAGATATTTGGGAGCCATTATTCAAAATGATGGCAAAATCAGTGGAGATATTTCACATAGAATTCAAGCTGGGTGGTTTAATTGGAGAAAAGCTAAAGGAGTTATTTGTGACCGTAAGGTGCCTAATAAACTTAAAGGAAAGTTTTATCACACTGCTATCAGACCGGCAATGTTATATAGTAGTTAATGCTGAGCTCTAACGGGACAGCAAGAGCATAAAGTTGGAGTAGCAGAGATGAGAATGTTACGATGGATGTGCGGACATACACATAAAGATAAAATTCGAAATGAGCACGTACGCGAAAAAGTGAGGGTGGCACCTATTGAGGAAAAAATGGTAGAAAATCGGTTGAGATGGTTTGGACATGTACAAAGAAGATCAAGGGAGGCACCAGTGAGAAGAGTGGAACATATAACTTTAAGTCCGATTAAGAGAGGTAGAGGAAGGCCTAAGAGAACACTCTTGGAAGTTGTTGAACGCGATCTCTTAATTAATAATATTCTTAAAAGCTTGATAAATGATAGAGCACAATGGCGTCTTGCAATCCATGTAGCCGACCCCACCTAGTGGGATAAAGGCTTGTTGTTGTTGTTGTATTTTTAGTTTACTTTTATGGGAGCATTGATTTAAGAGCAGCCCCATTTTTTAAAGAAAAAAAATTGACTCTTATTGGTTTATAGATTTTAGATTAATAGTAATATAAAAATTTCTCTTGATTCATTAATGAGATTTAATTTATTTTCTTGTTTTTCATGTATTTTCAGTGAACATTGATTCAAAAGCAGTCCTATTTTTAAATTTTTCTTATTGTTAGCATTAACTGCATCCGACTATTCTTCTGTACTTGCTGTACTTTTTCATGCCTTTTTAATTTTTCTTATCAATGATATTTAATTTCTTTTCTTATTTTTCATGTATTTTCCTTATTCGCTATACTCAGTATCAATTAACTCTTATCAACTATCATCCATAAATATTATCTATAAAAATAAAAAAATAAAATAAAAGGAAGTTTAAGTTTAATTTAGATCATCAATCATTATCTTATGGTCTTAATTCTTCAAATTGTGAATGTTTTACTATACATTTCACATTGGCTAGATAATACATCAACTACTTGAGTATTCTAAACAAGAAAAACTCGAGTGATAGAGGTATCTTTTTGTCTTTTTGGTATCCCTTTTGTTTTGCACATAAAAAAACAAAAAAGAAGAATAGGAACCAACAAATACAAAAGAATAGAATATAATTTTTTTAAAAAAAAAAGGGATCCCTTTGAATTTTTTTTTCTTATATCAATATTTATGAAAGTACAATTTATATCATAATTCATAAACTAGTGTCTAATTTTTTTTATGTAATAAAAAATGAGGAGTTATTGAGAATTCTAAAGAAGTATTTTTTTTTTGCCAATATTATCCAAACACTCTAAGAATAGGTATTTTTTTATATAAGTTTTTCACTATAAGCTCAAGAAATAAAGACAAAATGTATACAAATAAAGTGTACAAGAAAAAAAATGATTGAATAGATGTACTCCTAAAAATTTAACTATTTCAAATGTTTCAATATCAATGATATCGATGATATTTATTTTAAATTTTTTAATTCTAACTCATGTAATGTATGAAAAACTGTCTAGTTTCGCATTAAAAGGGTGTGCATGAGAGTGATTCTACTTTTAGCATATTCTTAAGATGATCTCGTACGTAGATTATTTTAGTGATGGTGAGCATTATTCGTAGAGCACCACCAAAGCCTGAAAGAAATATTATCTTAAGTATTGAACATGAGAGTATTTTAGTTATTGAAAGATTGTAATTTTTTGTTAAAGCACTTTGGTTACTAATTAAAACCATCAGTGTCTTTCTATCAAAAAAAAAAACCATCAATATCTTAACTGTTTTAACGGAATATTTTGTTTATGATTAATATGAATATTGTGATTATTAACTCTTGATCCAATGCCTTAACCAGCTTAATGACTGGTCTGGCTTTCTATACCTTTATAATTACAAAAATGCCCTTCATCCCTTCCTCCACCAACCACCATGAGCATTTTTTTTTTTTTTTGGTCGAAAGGGGGTGAATTCAATCATTGACGGGTAACAATTTTGATGGTGCTCTTCCATGGCCACACAATATGGGCCCCCTTCCTAAAAAGGACATTTAAAAGCCTTTTAAAATCATGGCCCATAATAATATCTTCTCGGCCTCCACCAAAAAAAACAATGACTGAGGTATTGAAACTATGTGATCTCACTGACGTCTCACGAAAACTTTTTTTTTTCCCCCTTTGCACCCTGTATATTGAAGAATCTGAGTACGTTGGATTCATTATTCACCCAATTCACTCTAAACTAATCTTAAAAAAATATTATAATAGAGACAGTTATTTAGTATTATTTTAATAATAAAGGTTAAATTTAATAGAAGAAACTAATCTTTTTCAATATCATTAACTAAAATTCAAATTTTTATTAAGACATGTAACCAGCATTAAATAAGATTGTGTTCATAAAAGGATATCTATAACTAACAAAAGAATATACCATGTTTCTCTTTCTCCGAATTTTGTTCATCCTCGTCTTCCCGTTCTTCTGAAGTTTTCTATTCCTTGTCACTGTATTCTCATCTGTTTCCTTCTTCATCATCATTTCCCTTTTCTTGTTCAACCTGATGATATTCTTCTTCTTTTTTCATACACGATCATTTCTCTATTTTTTTTTAATCAAGTATATTTTGATTATTTGATATTTAAAATTATTTTTAGTTCGGGCCTTTAACCTGCAGAGCATAATCAGATTTCATTGTACCTTGTTTGCAATTTAGGATAAATCAACATTTCGTATTCTAAAAGCACTTTCTCACTTTTTTTTTATGTGAAAAGCTTTTTGGAATAATTAGTTGGGAGCAAAAGCACTTTAAAAAAGAATTTTTGAAATGTACTTAAACGTAAAAATTAAAGGCTCCATCCAGTAATTTTTAAAAAGTAAATTCAAAAAGTGAGATATTATTTGATTATATTATCCCACATTTAATCTCTTATTATTTTATAATAATAATTAGATATCAAGTTTTTAACATTACAAATTACATAATTAATCATATTAATTTTTAACATTAGTGTATACTAAAAATTGAAAATATTTATTATATTTTTTTAAATTAAAAATTAAAATAATACAACTAATTAGAGATCAAATTTTTAACATTATAAATTAAATTTTATGTTATTTAAAATCTTTATCATATTTTTTAAATATTTTAAATATATTATATTTACAAATCATCATATATCAATATTTTTTGAAATAATTGTACATTCAAAAATATATTTTATTATCATAATTTAAATAATTTTTAATTTATCAAAATAATTTTTAAAAAATATTTAAATATAAATTTTATTATAATAATTAATTTTTATTAAATTATTTTTTAACAAATTGAAATCAAACACACCCTTGATTATTCGAACGACAATAGTTGAGATTCTCTTGCAAATTAATTATGGCACAGCAGTACAAGAGCCTCATTCAATCACGAATTCCGCGGCGCCCGCTAAGAGGCGCGCTACCCACAACACGCAATATACCGCTATACATTTATTACATTATTACATATTTCAGCCAAATATTAAAAAAACTTCACTTAATTTTCTTATTTTTTATTTTAAAATTATATATTTATGAAAATGTTAATATGATATTCTTTTAGAGGTATGGATTTTTATTAAATATGAAAATTATTGACACTAATTTTAAGCAGGTACTATAAATTTTTTCTCTCATCCTTTCTCTTCATGGCGGCAGTGTCATTCAGCCAATTATAATCATATAATGAAAATTGAGGTGAACCTACCCGATTAAATTGATAAATTTTTAAATTAATATTTTAATTAACTTAATAAAATACTTTGTTTATAATCAACTATAATTTTAATAATTAATTTTTAAATAAGTGCCTTAATCAATATAATGAACATTCCAACTTCAGTATCCTGAGCCACATTAGAGAGGATCTCAAAACTTTTGTCAAACATTTCAAACGGCCGAAAGCAAAAAAGTGTAAGGAAATCAATATTTAATTATTTATATAAGATATCGGAAGCTCCTTGTAACTCAAACAACATGATTTACGACACATAAATATAGGTAGCTTCTAACTCTCATGGGAAGGAAGGAATTTAGTCTCGTCGTTAAAATGAATTGCAAACGGAAAAATATTACGTTTACTCTTATTTTAGAGTATTTTTTTTAAATACATTTTAAGAAGTTGGAAACAAACTTTGAAATTAAAACTACTCAATGCTCTGTTTTTTTTTTTAAAAAAAAATACAAAGTTACTAACCAATATATAAGATGATGAAATTATTCTAGGAGATGATCGATATATAAGTGGAGAGGGAGTATTTTTCAAATCAAATATAAAAGACCCACTTTAATCAACTGCAAAGAGTCAGCTCTTTTTTCACCAAGGGTCAAAGACTTCAATCAAGACTCCATTGGATCTAAAATATAAACAATTTTTTTAAAATTTTTTGCATATTAATAAACTTTTTATTTCTATAAAAACATATACTTCATTCCCATATTAAAAGATATTTTTAAAAGAGATTTAATATTCTAAAATATTTTTTCCGTCCTAAATTATAAGACATTTTTAGATAAAAATCTCACATATCAATAAACCTCATTAAATATACTTAACAACCTTATATTTTCAAGACAAAAATATAAATTTTTAAAAATACTTATCATTTAATAAATTAAAAAAAGAGACAGAAATTAATTATAGAGAGAAAAGGTAATATTGAAATTGTGCATTTAATGAAACTTTAATTTATTTAAAAGTGTCTTATATTTTAGGACGAGGAAACTCTTTCAAAAGTGTCATATAATTTGGGACGGAAAAAGTATAAGACACTTTGACAAAATTAATATTTTATTAAATAAACTTACTCTAATATTACCCTTTCTTCTCTCTCTATTTAATAACTAACTAGTGTAGATTTAATGTTATTAAATGAATTATATTTTTAAAAGTTTATATTTTTATTTTTTAAAAAATAGATTATTAAGTGTAGTTAATGAAGTTATAATTTGAAGGAGGGAGTATTTTTTTTCCTTTTACGTCTAGTCCTAATTATCAATGCATTTCATAATAAGTGAGAGATATATTTATACAAATCTAGATTAATAAATAAAATTAAGAAAAAATTTATATATACTAAATTATTTATATTTTGAATTAAAATTAATTTAAAAGAAATGCTTATATTATAGATCCAAGGAAGCAGGATATGAGCACGGTGGGAGCATTAAACAAGCAGTTTAAGGTTTCATTTTCAATCCAAGCAAATCTTTTTATTTTTTTGTTTTTGGTCAAATCCAAGCAAATCTTATCGCTAAAGGGTCTCTCTTTTTTTTTTCCTTGTACCTTTGAAAAAATTATAAATTGAAGATAAATACATTTAATTTTAATATTATACTTTGTTTATAACAAAATGACGAATTATTTTTTAAAAATTAAATATTTAAAAAGATAAAATATTTTTATCTTTTAAAATATAATAATTATTTTTTTAAAGTTCCTGTTAAATATATAATTTTATATTTATTTTATAAAAATAAATATAAAAATATAAAATTAATTTTAAAATAAAAAAATTATTTTATTAAAAAATAAAATTTAATTAAAAATATTTTTTTATTTATTAAAAAGAGAAAGCATAGCTTTATTCTCCTAAACAGGATAGCAATTAAATAAAGCTGTTTGGCCATTGATTTCAAATTAAAATAAGAAGCAAAAAGGCATCGGCACTGGAATCTTTGATAAAAGGCTCACTGTGCTTCCAGAGCTCCTCAAAACCAGAGATTTGGAGCAAGTAGCAAGACCGCCGAGAGAGAGAGAGAGAGAGAGAGAGAGAGATGGCTCGGAGCTCCACGAGAATGAAATTGGCCTGCACATTCCTGCTGCTTCTACTTCCTCATTTGGTTACCAGCACCACGACCACGACGGCCGAAGACGGTAACGTCCTCTACCTTCTCCTCTCTGCCTCAATTTAAGGGCAGTGATTTTCGTAGCTTCCATTCCCCCACAACATCTTGTTTCAGAAACCGGTCGTCTCATTTTTTTTTTCCCGGTTCTCTTGAGTGAGATCTGAATATCTGGTACAGTTCAACTATGCAAGCTCTAGGTTCTCCATCGTTTCTTAGTGATTATAGTACTTCAATGTGGTAACTATTTCTTGGATTTTGGTGGCATTTCATTCCGTTCTCTAGCTTAGTCCTCTGACACGAAGACTGCTGTTCAATCATCGTTTTTCCTTCGAGCCTTGGAATTTTAGCTGTGTATTTCAAGTGTTCGCGAAAAGGCTCCTAGAAAACGAACTGAAGGAAAATCATTGATCCATTTCTTAATAAGAAGTATAATTCCTTGAGTATAATTTCTCATCAGCAATTTGGTTAGATTAGGTAGCACTAGCAGGTTCTTGGTCCGCAACATGATTCAAGAGCTATATGCTAGTTTTATTCTGAGAGTTCTTTTGCCAGATGACTGAGCTATCCTTAATTGAGAGAATATTTTAAGATCGAGGAGCAGGAGACTTTTCCCTAATAATCTTGAACTTGAGTTGAAGATTGCTTAGAAAATAGAAAGCCATTGAGGGGACCCCATCCTACTTTAATCATGATATGAACTGCTTCACCATTTTGGCATCTTCTAGGTCATAACTCATAGTCATTCTGTTCAGACCCAGAAGCCCCACCCTCTCTCCTGATTTTACCACATTATTTTCTCTTGATAACGCTAAGGGCCCGTTTGGCTATAAAAAGTTCTTTTACGATGTGATGTTCGTTATTTCATTACATTATATTCTTTTTATTAAACGGATCCCTATCAGTTCTATCTATCCCTTTCAGATTTTCCACCGAATTTTTATTTTTATTATTTTTCTTATGATATCTTATTACCATTTCACATATCGTGATTTTTATATTTTAAGTTCTTGCGTGATATAGAAATTGAAATCCGTCAATGGCTCCAAATTTTCTATGATGGGTGCCGGACTATCGGTTATTTCATTTCTCACTAAGTTTAACTAAATGTTTCTTTACATCAATTTTTGATTAAAACTATAAAAGGAAAAAAAGTTTGAGAAATAAAAGTGGATTTTATATAGGTAATTAGAGTAGTTTCTGTGTAATCTGAGCTCAAAACAAATCATTTGATTTCTGGCTTGTTGAATAATGCATTTTTTATGTTGTACATTATTAATCATTAATGATAATTGAAGTGAAAAGTAATTAACCATGTCTAATGATAAACCCTAATAAAACCTATTATTGTACGACGACCTTTCTCACTATCCATAGGATGGGAAATGATCTTGAGGGAGAGAGGGTGTTTGCTTTTCCCTTCTCCCCGTTTCCCTCTCATCACCTTTAAAGGTATGTTTGGTTGGAAATTTTTAAAAAGATATTCTCTTCCCTTTATTTAATTAAAAAATTTTAGAAGAAAGGGGAGTCAAAATAACCCTTCCCCTCCCTTTTAAATTTGGGTTTTTCGGAGGGGAGTTAATTTTTTAACTATTCTATCCTTATATATTCTTTTAATATTATAAGTATATTCATAATTAAAAAAAATTTCCCTTCATATCAGATTATATTTCACTTCTAGAACTCAATTGACTTCATTGGATTTTTTTTAACAAAATTACAGTTTATCATATTTTATTATATGTTTAAGAGAGTTATTTATTTTTTTGTACAAAAATTGTTATCATTATAATTATTGATTTAATTTTTTTATTCATATATTGACAAGATAGGATAAGAGTGAATTTTTAAAAAATTATATAATTTAAATTAAACTGTAAAATTATTTTCTACAAGGAACAATAAAAAAAATTAAACTAATATATAAGGATATAATAATAAATTAGTTATTACCTTCATTTTCCTTCCCTTCTAAATTATGCAAAAGATCATTAAAAACAGCTCCCCTCTCCTCTCTTCCAACAAAGTCAAATAAGGTAATATTAGAACCTTTTTCTCCCCTCCTCTCCCCTTCCCTCAAACCAAACACAGCTTAAATTAAAATTTCAACTGATTAAATTTAATATTTAATAAAATTATTAGTTTAATTTTATATAAAGATATATAAATAAGTTTAAACTATTAAATCTTAATCTAGATAATTTAAAATTATAATATTTTATTTATATATTTTATCTAAAATAATAATAATAATTTTATTAAAAATTAAATTTAAATTATTGAAAAGTTTTGACCTAGGAGTAAAGAGAGGAATAAGGAAAAAAAATGGAGAGACGGAAAAATGAGACACCCCTCCCCGACCTCGTGCAAGGGCCCTCACGGAAGGGAAGCGAGCCGCTAAGTCCTTGTAGTACCTTTTAGTTTAATAAACCAATGATGTTGTCGTTTTGTTACCGTTCTAGTACCCTTCCCTAGGCAGCTCTTCTAAGAAAACACGTTTTGCTTTTTTTAAGTTTTTACCTCAGTCAAAATTGTAAGGGCTGGGAGCGGGCAAGGGGACCCACGCGCTTTGGTTTATGCTGGAACCTGGGCTGGGATGGACCACAGTTTTATTTGTTCCCGTCGACATCACAATTTGTCGTTTAGCCTTGGGAAAATCTTCCCTTGCAGTACTGCATTGCTGTGACCTGGTTAAGCTAGTTGGCAATGGCAATGAAGGGTACTCCTTTCTGAGGATTTTGATGCTTTATGTGGGGCACCTTATCATTTCGCTTATTATGATTTGAGGTGAAACTGCCAAATGGGTGATCTTGATTTCGTAACGAAGCTAAAGCATCCTTCGTATTTAATTGTTTTTCAATATATTATACTGCACATCATTATTTTGTTTTAGTCCACAAAGAATAGTATATCATCTTTCTCACATTTGAATCCCGTAGTTGGGATAGAGCCATACAAAGAGCGCAGCTCTTCATACCTAGTAGTTATTGCCCAAGAATGGGAAAAAGAATTAGAGGGTAAAGACTGTCATTTTGTATTTAAATTTGCTAGAGTTTTACAGAATAATTTTTGAAATTTGTTAATGGATATTTTTGCATTTTCAAATATGAGTAGAGAATGTTCATTTTGCATCTAAATTATTAGATGAAATTTTGATGTCTTGACTTTTTTTAAATAATTTTGATAACTTTTTTATTAACTTGAAAGAAAGAAAGTGTTAAAAAAAAAAATCAGTTAACCCTTATGTAACAGAACAATAATTTGATTTAAACTATAAAAGAGAACAGAAGATTTGTGAATAATATTGAATGCAATCAATACTGGCATTGCTAGTTAGTTATTAGATGAATTTGGCATGTGGGTGGTGATTTTGTTGGGACCAGTTGTTGAGCAAAAATTTTGTTGCCCCTACTACCTCTTGAATTTGTCGTGAGGCTGGACAATGAAGTTTGCCCCATCACTTAATTAGTACATTCTTGCCTCCATTTTATAATCTACAAATTTGACTTTATTGTGTCATACTTTTAGTTTCAAGAAAGACCATTCATGAATCACTCAGAAACTTTAATCCTCTTTTGGATGAATGTACAAATCGATATAGATAGGGACAGGAACTATGATATAATCTGGAACACAATAACTTACTTTTATCTTTAGAAAAATAATAATTCTGTGCATTTTAAAATTATTTCAAGTAAAATAATGGTTTTTCTTAAAATCATTAAGAAGATTAAGAGTTAAGAAATGCACAATTTTTTCATCACATGATAAGATAAACTTCCTTTAGTTAAGTACATCATTCACGCTGTTGCTAACCCTGATCATGGATTGAAAAGCATCCCTAGAACTCTGCAAGTTCAATGCAAGAAAATACAGATGTAATTTATTAAAAAAAAATAGATTAGCAAGACTTTTCTTTTTATTTTTCGAGCAGAGTCTATGATTAGGTATATTTGTGGCCAATGATTGGATGTAATGTACATGTTATAGTCAATGTCAATATAAATTATAAAATATAAAAGTATATAGAGTTGTACCATTCATTATTCAGTATTTATAGTCTGCAGCTTATTTTGAGCCTCTGCAATATTCTAGCTAGTTAATGAAAAATTTATCTTATCATGCAATGGTAAAAGCATTTGGCCTAATAAAAGCAGAGTGTTGTCTAGCATTGTGAATGTGATCATTAACTGAGTATTCCTGGTCACGCAATGGAAAATTTGTGCATTTCTGATTTCTATTTGTAACTATAATCATTTCAAATTAATAACAGGCCTAATCCCCAACGGAGATTTTGAAGCATCCCCAGCAAACGGCTTCCCAGGGGAATCCGTGGTGGAGCGACCCACAGAAATCCCAAGCTGGCAATCTGACGGCACCGTTGAGTTAGTAGAGTCGGGGCAGAAACAGGGTGGGATGATCCTCATCGTACCGCAAGGTAGACACGCAGTGAGGCTCGGTAACGATGCAGAGATCAGCCAGGAGATCACGGTGGAGAAAGGCTCCGTCTACTCCATCACGTTCGGCGCAGCTCGCACGTGCGCCCAGATGGAGTCGTTGAATGTGTCGGTGGCGCCTGCATCACAGACCATAGACCTTCAGACAATGTACAGCGTGCAGGGGTGGAACCCCTTTGCTTGCGCGTTTAGCGCGGAGGACGAGAAGGTTAGGTTGGTGTTTAAGAATCCCGGCATGGAGGATGACCCCACTTGTGGGCCCATCATTGATAACATTGCTGTCAAGAAGCTCTTCACTCCCGATAAGCCCAAAGGTAATTTCACTCGCTTTTGTTTTTATTTTTTCTATAAACTATGGCGTCCCTTGTATTCTTTGAAGTATGAACACATTGCTCCAGCCTCTAGATAATATAGTACAGACTTCTTATAATTTTCGTTGATACTGATTGATGATATAATAATAAATTATTTTTCCGAACATGAAAAAGACAAGGATGATTATATTTACCAAGTTTGCGTAATTCTAGACTTTTTACAATTGCATTTGTCTCAAATGCTAAACGACAAACCTTGGCTGTGAATTTATTTGGTCAATGCTGTTTGGTAAGAGTAATTTCTGTTTTGTATTATTTCACCTTGCAGAAAACGCAGTAATCAATGGAGATTTCGAAGAAGGACCGTGGATGTTCAGGAACACTTCACTGGGCGTTCTTCTTCCCACCAACCTGGATGAAGAAACCTCATCACTGCCTGGCTGGATGGTGGAGTCAAACCGGGCGGTCCGGTACATCGACTCGGACCATTATGCAGTGCCACAAGGCAGGAGAGCCATAGAGTTGCTCTCAGGAAAAGAAGGCATAATCTCTCAAATGGTGGACACCAAACCAGACAAACCATACACCTTGACCTTCTCCTTAGGTCATGCAGATGACAAGTGCAAGCAACCTCTTGCTGTGATGGCCTTTGCAGGTGACCAAGCTCAGAACATTCACTATACACCAAACTCAAATTCTAGTTTTCAGAGTTCTAGCCTTAATTTCACTGCCAAGGCTGAGAGGACCAGAATTGCCTTCTATAGTGTGTATTACAACACCAGAAGTGATGATATGAGCTCTCTTTGTGGCCCTGTGGTGGATGATGTGAAAGTCTGGTTTTCTGGGTCCAGAAGAATTGGGTTCAGTGGGCTTGGGCTTGGAATTTTGGGCTTCCTTTGGTTCTTGGTTTAATTTTCGTTTGCCTTATTTGTGTCTATGGTCTGCCTTATTGTCTTGGAAAATGAAAATGCATTGAAGTGGATTACATAGTTGTAGGCTTTTTCTTGCTTATGATCCTTTGATGGTCTCTTTTCCCTTCCTGCATGGTATTGCCATGGCCTTTCTCTTTCTCATTAAAAAAGAGCATTAACTCTTTCCCTAGCTTTCCATCTCCATGTATTCATTCTAAAATAGGAAAGAATGTAATAATTTTGTCACATGTCCTTTCAAATTACATAATGAACCACCGGGGAAAAATTAATCAATATAGAATCAAGAGGTAGTAGGATCTAGCTAAAGAGATTAGTTTTTTTATTATGTGGCTAACTTTGAATGGGATTGAAGGTATAATAAGCAATTAAAAAAAAACAATTTAGAATTGATTCCAAAAGAAGATGCAGTCATTTTCAACCAAACATAAAAAAATCAGTGGTACGATGAAGAGGGACGGGAAGAAAAGTAAAGATTTTGACCCTATCGCAGAAGGAGGATCTGACCTCTTGCATAAATGGAGATTTCCCAAATCCAAGCTGTACCCAACTTTCAAGATTTCACGCCTCCACGGAATCCATCTGGATTCCCCAAAAAAAGTATTAGGGAAAATCACTTAGGAGTGCCACAGAAGTTGACTAATCACTTCTAGGTCCCACGAAATAGAGAAATTCTTTTGTTGTCACAAGTACTTTAAGTGTGCATAAGTTTGGAAATACAATGACCAAAATATCCTCCTGGATTAAAAAGGAAAAAGAGATCGAATGAAAGATCAAATTGCTTGCGTCTTTTTCATCTTCTAGCTATAATGGATATATATTTGCATATTCTTATCTATTACTGTTGCATTTTCGGTTGTTTAAGCGAGTTCATCATATGGGTCTGTGAGATTTTTTTGAGATAAAAGACAGTGCTTCGACCTTAGCTTATTCAAACATTCGACGTGTTAAACTAGAAAAATGCTGAACTTGTGTTGTTTATCGATCTTTCCTCTTAATCATGTAACTTGTGGTTTTATTGGTTGTCGGTAGTTTAGTCTAATGCATTGTGGCTCCTCTCTCTCTCTCTCTCTCTCTCTCTCTCTATATATATATATATATATCTAAGTACATATATCGTTGATCTCTCTCTGTTTCTCCACTGTTTCTCCATTATTAATGGTGTATGCAAGAATCTGGTTTAATATGAATGTGATGAAAATCCCCTGTTACGAAAACAATATATGTTGTTAATACCACAAGCATCAATCGTACGTAAATATGGTTGGGGTACTTGTTAATGTGAGCTTTTTAGTGCAGGTGGATAGTTTATGAAGAATAACAAACAAGAGATCTCTATGAAGTGCAAGGTTGACAACTGTCCATGAAGCATCACAGCATATGCAATGGAAAGAGATAATTTTCCACGAGTTTTCTTGCAAATGGATCTTTTCTGTACATACATATCTGTGATTTAATTTGTGTATGTACCTAGATACAATATGAATATATGTATATGTGCAACCCTTGAAGTTTTTTATGAAATGGGTCATCAATACGATGTAATTACATGAAAGATGTATATGAAGTTGCAATATACTTTGGACAAGCTGTCATTTTACATAGTATAACACATTAATTTGTCATTTGCCCTTTAACTTGATAAATTTTAACCTGTTAATATGTTATACATAACTTGTTATTTCCCTTTATCATGTTGTCATTATTTAGTTGTCTTATTGTCAATTTAAACAATAGATAACTTGTTCACTTCTAAATGAAATTCTTTCAGCTCATAAACTTCTATTTGTCATTGACCTGTACGTATGTTGCCATTTTTCTTTGCTATATTATCATTATCATTAATTTTGACTTATCAATATCCTATGCATTTATTGTCATTTTTCTTTTCATGTTGTCAATATCTGTTGCCTTGTTATCAATTTAAATAAGAGATAACTTGTTCATTTTTAAATCAAATTCTTCCATTTTATAATTTTTTTATTTGTCATTAATTATCCTACACGTAAGTCATCATTTTCCTTTGTTATGTTGTCATTATTCATTGCCTTGTCAATTTAACTAACAATAATTTCATAAATATATGTTTTTTGTCAATACCCTATGCACAAGTTGTTATTTCCTTTTGTCATGTTGTCATTATTTGTTGCCTTGTCAATTTAAACAACAAGTAACTTCATAAATTTTTATCGATCAGTATCTTGTGCATAAATTGTCATTCTTTTTTGTCACGTTGTCATTATACTTGTTGCCTTGTTAATTTAAGCAATAAATAACACATTCACTTTTAAATGGAATTCTTACACTTTGTAAATTTTAACTTGTCAATACCTTGTCAGGAAGTTGCAATTTTAAATTGTCACTTTAAAATGAGCAACATCTCTGCCAATCAACTATGATAAAAGGATGCAATATAACCGAAAACAATAAATAGAAAAGGAAAACCAAGTTTGACAGACAGGGCATTAAAGCACTAGAATAATGATTGTGATATGCTTGAAATATAAAAGTTAAAATCATGAGATTTCTTGACTTGAAATTTCTACTCAAATTGAAGTAATATTGCCTCCTAGTTTGTTAATTCATGCTGCTCTAGTAGAGAACTCAAACTCATAAGCCTTGTTTGAGACGAAGTTATGAATTTCAAGGGATTAAAATTAAAATTAAAGTTAAGATTAATGCTTTAAAAGTATATTTGATATAGAGTAATATTCAGATGGAATACTTGCCATACTTTTATTTTATGATCCATCAAAAATATCAAAAGACTATAATGACCTTTATTATTAACTAAAAAAATAGTTCCAAACTCAAATCTATTGAGCTTCATCTTCAACCTTATCTCAAACTTGAATCTAACCTCAATCTCCAACTAAATGCGAGAAAATGTGAAGGCAAGCAGATTCAAACTCAAACTAGTGCAATGGAGATGGCAGGGGGATCAACTTGTGATGGGGATGGAAAATACACAAATCCCTGACTTGCAAACAAAACTCGATCTTCTTTTTAAGTTTGAACCCATAAAATATCTAAAGGGAGAGAGGAATGAAAAATACACAGATCTAGACTTGTGACTAGTTGTTCATAATTGCAAGGGAGGGAGAACTCATGACTCAATGTCTGTTGATGATGATGGGAGGAAGATGAATCCAGATTTGGCAAAGTTGAATTACTTGAACTCATTAATGGAAACTCAAATTTGAACTAGTTGGAGGAAGATAGAGGGAAGGGGAATGACGTTGCTTTAGGGACAATGGCACCAACAAAAGGTGGTAGCCATGGCAAAAGAAGCTTGGCTGCATGAATAGTGATAGGCAGAGGGTCAGGGAGAGGTGGAGGGTTAGGGAGAGAGATGAGAGAGGGAGGATGAGAAGGGCAATTTGATTACAAAATAATCAATTTCAAGATTGATTTTTCAATATAAAAAGATGATGGTATTGGATAATTCTATGTAAATGGTCTTAGGATTGGGATTAAATTTCTCAATTCCTCGTACTAAATATAAAAAGCTAGTATTGATTAATCTCAATCCCAATCTCACATATTCAGTCCTTTGTACCAAAAAAGGCATATTTTTTTTAATTGAAACTATATTCATAATTAAGTAGCATTCATTAATCTTCTTGTATTGCAGATAAAGTTGTCATGTTGCATATGGGGCTCTTAGCTCCCGCTAGCATGAGATGCTTGCATTACATATCTATTTATCACTTGGAAAAGTTGGCTTCAAATGGCTTAGGAGCTTTTCTTATGACATGTCACAAAGTTTGATTAAAGTAAAGCTGAACACATCTTTTAAGTAATTATTATCTAAATATATTCAAGAATTCAAGAAAGTTCGGGGTTTTGTGCTTGTTTGAAAAGATAAAGATTTTTTATCCTTGAGTTCCAAATATTCTAAGCTTCAAGCGCTTTGACATTATATTCAAGAATGGTTTAACAGCAAACACGAGCTCGTACACAGAGAAACTGAAAGGAGGCGTCATCGTCGAGCTCATACACTAGGTTGCCGTCAAGCCATCGACAAACTAAGAGAATTAAGAGATACAGGATGAGAGTGAGAGTTCGAGTGTGGGTAGATCTTCGAGAAACGAGACTAAGCGGGCAGCGAGGGGGTTTTGCGACCTTTTTTTTTTTTTTTTAACTAATGGGTATCATGGTCATTAAACGACGTATCTTCTTTACAGTTAAGGACCCGGAGGCCTCACAATTATTTGTATACTTGATGGGACTTTCCTGTAATTAAAATGCTTATGAGAGACTGTACAGTAATTCTGCCAAGGTTTTACGAATGAAAGAGTCGTTAACTTTTGCTTAAAAAAAAAGAGAGAGAGCCCTTAACAACTTGAGATATATAATTATGGGTTAACTTTTTTTTTTTGGCGAAATGCCTGGCATTAACTCCACATGTCCCCATGTGTGTGTGTTTTTTTTTCCCCATGTGTTAGAGTTGACGGATGACTAACATATGGGCATTTTAGCTCCTTTAAAAAATAGCTTATAAGAAAAAAAAATAAAAATGCGTTTTTACCTTTAAAGTATTTCTTAAAGAGTACACAACACTCTAATTTTTTTTGTTAGAACAATTTTACTTTTAAAATTATTAAAACAGAATATTTTTATTATTTTCGTCAAATTTTTTTATCAGTCAACATTAGAATTTTGACAGAAAAATAAAAAATATTCTGTTTTAATAACTTTAAAGGTAAAATTACTCCGATGCTCTTCGAAAAACATGTTTAAAATAAAAATGCACCTTAATCATAAAAAAAATATCATATTTATTAGTACAAGAAAAACTACGCTCCTCAAAAGAAAATAAAAAAAAAAGCACTTAACCATATAATCATTAATCAATATCGACTCATCTTTTAGACATCGCTTGATGGACGAACTACAAAAGCTATCGTCCTCGTGCATAAAAAACTTCAAATTATATTAAAATCTATGAAAATCAAATGATATGTTTCCAGCTAGCAGCATAATACTACCTCAGTACCCCATTTAGAAGGTAGATAACTATTTTATATAAATTAAGAAAATTTTTTAGATTATTTATTTGTAGAAAATGTGCGTTAGTTTTTCAAAATACGTACCCCCTTTAATACGTGCAATCAATAGGGATAATTTGATAAACTATAAATTTGAGAGACAGGGTTTTGACCAAAAATTCTCTTGAGAGACAGGGTAAATTGATGACTTATATTTAGTCAAAACAAACCCTCTCAACTATATTTAGGGGATAGGGAGAGTAACATGTTAATATGACATCAAGTAAATAAACAAGAATTAAGTAATACAATTAGTGTTAAATATTTTTATATAGTATATTGATTTTAATTGTTCATTTGTTTTTAACAAAAACTTGCAAGATATGTTGTTATTAGAGTTGGTAAACGGGCGGGTCGAGCCCATATGAGCCCGACCCTTATAGGCTTAGGCCTTAAAGCTCGGTTATCCCAATTTTATCTCAAAATTAAAGCCCGGCTCTTATTTATAGGGCTCAGGGCCGGGCCCATAAGCTCGGATGAGAATAAAATAAAATAAAATAAAATTCAACATTAAAATTTATTTAGAATATTTTAAAATTTAACATATATCAAACCAAAGTCTCACATAATCTAAAAAAATAAACAAAAAATTTAAAAGTTTAATAAGAGAAGGCAAATATCATCATCAATCCTAATCAAGATCTCCCTCATTATCACCCATAAATAAAATATTAAAACCCTCAATGTTGGTCTACTTGTGAAAGATAGAGACGGAGGCTCAATATTAATTATTCCTGCAGCTTCTTC
The DNA here is from genome assembly GCF_029017545.1 of Prosopis cineraria. Lineage (NCBI taxonomy): Eukaryota > Viridiplantae > Streptophyta > Magnoliopsida > Fabales > Fabaceae > Prosopis > Prosopis cineraria. Next base: position 2,509 of record NW_026556258.1, on the reverse strand, counting down.
ATCATCACCTACAATAATTATTAATTAAATTATTTTATTATCAAATATATATCTATACATATATCACAAGATAAAATATAAAAATTACTATAAAATGACACAAAACAATTCAAGCAATTGCTGGTACAAAATACAAATCAATATTTGCACATTATCTGGAAAGAGGTAAAAAAATACTTTGTGAATAGTAAAACGGGCTTCACGGGCCGCCCGAGCCCGAGCCTGTTTTTCTAGGGCTTAAAAGGGCCGAGCTTCGAAGCCCGATTACCCTAAAAAATGCTAAATTTTTAAGCCCAAACCCTTATTAAAACGGGCTTAAACAGGCGGCCCGTCAAGTTCGGCCCTTATTTCCGACTCTAGTTGTTATTGAGTGTGTCAAAAGAGTAAGTCCTACATTGCCTGCTTACAGATAGCTCCAAGAGTATATTCCCCTTTGTCCTATTTAAAAATTACTTTCAACATATTTTATTAAATTAAACCTTAAATCTCATCAATTCTTTCTTAAAATTTGATAAGTTTTCACTTTTACCTTAGTAATTAAGGACAAAAAAAATTATTTTTTAACATTTAATAAGGGCAAAAAGGTAAAGATAAACATAAAAAATGGTGAAGTGATTTATAAATATGATCAAAATTAATTTTCTCTCTCCTTTAAGTACTAAAGAGTGAAACTAGGCTAGCAAATGAATTTAGAGAAGAATTGGTTCCGCATGTAATCATAATTGAAGACAAGTCAATTACCCCTTACTCGTGAGTTCAAGTGGTATTAGACTTTTGTTTTTACTATATTTGTTTTTGTTTTTGTTTTGAATTTGAATGAAGAGTTACAGAAACAATTATGGGGTTTTTTACCATGCATTTAACTGATCTTAATTTCTATTTAAAATCTTAAGCAAGTTTTTTATGAATACGCAATACCAACATTCAGAAACAAATGAATTAAACCAGAGTAATATCTCACTACTTGTTTTTGAAACCGGTAATTTAATCATAGTTTAAGGCTGTCCAATATTCACATGGTACGTGCCTATAAATATCAAAGTGCGCGCTTAGTGCCTAGCTTTGAGTTTTTGAGCCTCTTTCTCTGATGTATTGTTGTTCTACTTGAGTTTATGTTTTGCTAGTTTTCATTATGTTATGTCCCTATCTATTTTGTAAAACGAGTTTGTTTCATGAAATGAAGCTACCATGTCATCATTGATATGTTAGAATAGTTTTTGAAATAGTATCCTTATACACAGCTCAAGCTACATTTTCACTCATTGCTAATAAGTTAAAAGTATTTTCAATTTGTAATATAATATATTATATTTTTTTTCTTGCTTAAGAAAAATATTAAAATATGAAAAGTACACCATCGAAATTGCCTGGAAGAGTGTCACACCATCCAACATTGAAACTTTGGCCAAACTAGTTTTGCCAAAAAAAAAAAGAAAAGAAAGAAAGAAAAACACTTAGTCAAAAGTAGTGGGTTTGATTCTCCCCAACGGTATGGAAATGACTTGAATTTTGGTCCTGCAATCAGCATCAAATCAATGCGCAAATCCACCACCACACGATTATCTCGTATCTCCTGCGATAACCTTACTTTGCGATTGATCTTTGTTTTTACCGGAAAAGTGCTTACAATCCAAGGAGATACATGGAATTGGGAAATGAAGTGTAGAGATAAAAGTGAAGTCTTTACTTGTCTTTTATAATTCGTTATATTAAAAATAAAACTAATCAACATTATCTGCATTTTTTAAAAATTGTGAGACATGTAGGTGAGTTAGATCTCAAAAATTGATCGAGATTATAATAAAACTCATGACTCAAAAAACATTGACAGCAATATTTATAATTACCTATGAATGGAATTATGAAATCAATGATTAAATTTATATTCATGTTATGGAAAGCATATCAATCAGATCAGTTGTTTTTTTTAAAAAAAAAAATACAAGGACATGGAAAAATCTATGTAAAGTTGAAAAAAATCAGGTCATATTAGATTCTATAAGGAATCTGTATCTGAAGGCAGATGATTGTAAATATAAGGTCAAGATTATCTCGAGAGGCTAGGTGAGCGAGCATGTTTACACATGTTTTGCTTTCCTGAACGTGTGTTCGAAGGTAATGATCTAATCTTTCATAATCAAAATTCTGACTGACTCTGTTGATAATTTTAAAGAGAGAATGGTTATCAAAAAATTATGTTGAATAAGTTAGAGTGCTTCCACAAAAAAAGTGAATGTTGATTTATTAGATCAGTTACTTGTCTATAAGCTTTCATAAATTTTTTGTGGAGATTTTGTCACCAGAAGCATTGCACAGAATTCTGCGCAGTACAGAAATTATGACTGTACAAATGGTTTATCTCTTCCTAAATCTATCCTAAAATACAATTTAAATGACGCACGCTGAGTTGTGCTTTGTTTCCACGGGAGATGATGAAAGGGGTTTTTCTTATTTGTTTCCTGTAATTATAGTCATTGGGGGAAATTAAAAACTTGTTTGGTTTATATTT